>NC_089324.1:10434334-10699334 GCF_036669915.1 Pocillopora verrucosa | reverse complement strand
TATTTTTGTCTATTTCACGCGCTAGAGATGTACTAACATTCCTTTTCTTTCCACACGACTACATTTGCGCTTTTCTTATCGTATGAAAATCGAACCAATTCTTGTTTCCATCGTATTTTAGTAACAGAACTACATCATTTGTAATAAAGTTCAAGCCTTTTCCTGAACTGGCCGATATCCTGTTGCGTGAACAGTGTGAAACCTCTGGCGGATGCTGACATAAACACAAGCTCGAAGCGGCTGTGCATTCTCCTAACCTAGGTTTTTTTTTTTACAGCAGTTAGCTTGGAATCAAGCCAAATTTTCAATGACACCCTCATTGACATCTTCTGTTTTCCCATTACTTGTCTGCTTGATGTCATATTGATATTGTAAGGAGAAATTCTGTCTTGGTCACTCATGGGAGTTAAAAGGTTAACCTGTAACCTGTAACCCCAAGTGTACTCTCGATGTATCTAGAAATTCATTGAGCGAATTTGCAGAGAAAAGATTTGACCCCAGAAAAAGATTTAAGGGTCAGATGCCAGATGTTAAGGGAATTTGTCAAGAAGGGTGTTACGTGAGTCTTCATTACGGTTTGAGTTTTCAAAAACACAAAAATAACCAAACAAAAACTTGCCAGAGGATTTTACACGTTTTTCCTTTTTTACAATCTTGATATGTCCTCAATGTAAAATCATCTTTTTTTTCATTTTTGTTAAAAAATATTATTATATCCTGAAAGGTTTATCAAAGTATGATGCTTAAAGGCTTGTGTCCGTTTTTGTTGTAGTTGTTTTTTTAAAAGCGTTTGAAAGATTCAAAACATTGTGAGCAAATTTATTCAACCACAGATGCTTTGGAACCGCTACCAAATGATTGTTTTTGTGTCAAGTCCAACAATTAGCCACAGAACAGACTCCCCGCGGACATCCGTGGGTCAATTATATTTGTGCCTCGGTAAACTCCCACGAAAGACCCACCAGTTTGAACCATTCTTATCATCTCCACGAAAGCAGATGAGCCGATACGTCCTGTAAGGAGCGCCCCACCACAAATGAAAGCATCGAATTGCCCTGATTTAATGTGAGCTATCGGCTGCCCGTTCAAAGACGTGCAGATGAACTCAGTATAGACTTCTTTCTTTTTTGCTTCCTTTAACATCTCAGCTGTGATGTCCAAAGCACATAGGTTGGTGTATCCGAGTTTCTTGAGCTCAACTCCAATCAGCCCTGTTCCGGCTCCAGCGTCATTGATTTTGATCTGATCCTTTGCCTTGTCTTGGTAAACTCCTTTAAGGGCGTTATGCAAAGATTCGGCCAGTGGCTTCGAATATGAAGCGCGAACCGCTGTACATTCCTATATGATGAGAAAGTTCAAGCTGGTTTTTAAGATTAGGTGTTCGATAAATACGACACTAGTCTGGTGTCGCCTTGGGCCCCTTTTCCTCAAGAGCTCCGGTAATTTTATGGACCCAAAAAGCTGATCTATTTTCAATCAAAATCGAGACATTTTCTTAAAAAATTTGAACTTAAACAATGAAAATATCGGGACACAAGGTAAGATAAATGAGCTAATAAGGTACATGAAAAGATTACTCAGTTCTGATTGGTTAAGATAAATGAAGTTTTCAGGTAATTCAATGCAGAAGCGAGTTGATTCAGTACAAAGAAGTAGCAAACCAGGCCGAATAATTCCCTGAACTCTTTATTTAGAACTTTTTTGTGCCTTAAAGATATGAAAATATCGTTGAATATTATTGTTTTGATCGTTCACGGTTGTTTTGATGGAACGCACAATGTCACTTGCAGGGTTTGAATAAATTCTTCCTCTGCATAATTACGATAGCTATCTAGTATTTTTCCATGTATATTATTAATACGTAATCACATGATTTTTCTCGTGCAATTTGGAATAAGTAAGCACGTGTAAATGTTTTCAAAGACCACAAATCGCGTTCACCCTTCGGGCTCGTGAAAGGTATTACTCGTATTACAGATCAGTAGCCTGGAACATTCGAGAAACGCAACCCTGAATGATGGTCATGTGTCCGGTGGGTCAGATGGCAATGTGCCACATCGTACCCCTGACCCTTATAATTATTATTATTTAACTATTTCAGAGTACCTCGTCATATGTTGCTGACCGTGCAGCATAAATACGTTTGATTTCATCTTCGGTTGTTTCTTTGGTTACTTTCGCTGTTGCTTCTCCGAAATACTTCGTTACGCTTCTTTTGAATCGCTTCTCATCCATTCTATATTGAGGAACAAAATGCGAAATGTCAAATACACTTGTCTGATGCAGGCTTTTTTATGCGAAGTGCGGTGTTTTGTAATGATTTCCAGCCCTGAGAAAAGCCTTGACAGCACACGTGTAAAACTACGATAACATTCTGAATAATACAAAGTTCAAACTACAAAGTTGAATTTAAAGTGTGTAACAAAACGCTGATTGGACGAAACAAACAATAGTAACAGAACAATGAATGCTTTACAAGGAAAGTTTCAAATGAGCATGATAAAGTCGGCGATTAAGTGTAGGTTTCTTCTATTAAATGTGGATAGCTTCTTTGAATTTAAGTTGAAAAGTTGCGGAAGTATGATCTAAGATGTTAAAACACTCATCAGAACAAAGAATGCGACATTGTGGAGAATTATGTAGATGTCTGAAAATGTGAGAGGTCCTATCAGCATTTTGTTACACACTTTAAATTCAACTTTGTACTTTGTATTATTCAGAACTGAAGATGACAGAAGAACTGTCGAAACATGTTTTTAAAGAGTTGAATGTCCTTTATGAAAGAACTAAGCTAATCTTCAAGTCAAGTGCAGTTCTTTACTGCAGACAAAACAAACTTTATCACTGGTATCAATGTTTCAGTTGAATTTATCATAAATTTGTCTCAAAATCGTAACCATTTTTCATAGTAGTTTCGAAATTGTGGGAAACAAATACACGGTCGATGGTGTTAGACTTTCAAGGCGAACAAAACATGACAATCAGAAGAGCAATCATACAACGGAATGAATCAAGGCTAATATATAGATTTAGCCAAGCCTAAAAGCGGAGCTCTTATTAGTTTATTTTCCAACCTTACGTTACACTGAATAAAAACTGTTATAAAACTATCTAACTAAGTCTTTGTATTATATTTCAACCCAACCATTTCCTCAACATATAAACACTATTACAAAGTAATTAGTCAGGGAAATGGAAAACTTGTGGCATATATACCATGTTTGAAATGCCATGACCATAGTAAGCTAACAGGATTGTGGAGGATGTATGTGGGAATAGGCCCTCTTGTCTGTATCAATAATTTGCTTATCACTCCTGTTGGCAATGTTTTGATGAGGTCGGGCTAGCAAGGCAAAGGAACTGAGGATTTTAGTAGGCAGTGACATTTCTTTAAATCTGGAAACTATCGTCACGAAAGCAACACTTGTTCCTGGTAACTCATTCTTATTCTGATAAACTAGTTTTGAGAAGGAAACAATATTTTATAACAAAAACTCGATGCATAGGTTGTGCAAAAACCTTTAATTTGACTATACTTTTATAGCCAATACCAGTCCCTTCAAATGGTAAAATGTTAGGAGGTTCAGAGGAAAAATAATCTGCCATACATCTACAAGATTTGATGTAATTATTTTAATTACAAGAATATTAACTGATACTAGGAGATTTAATAATATTAAAAAAATAATAAAATTTGGTTAAAAAATTTGAATTCAGCACAGGCTGGATAAACAAGGTTCTTAGAAAAAGAAATGTGTACTAATGAAAAAGCTAAGCAAACTTTTTTTACAACACCTTCCTGTACCTATATGGCATGTAGTAAAGTCTTTTGAAGTAGTCATAATCCCAGTTTCATATGTTGAAAACACATGCACATGCAGATTTCCTGTTAACCTATAGTTTAAACCTGTGATGACTTTGAAATTTTGATGCACACTTCAAAAGGAGAACAAATAAATTTCATGTTTCTATTTATTCAGTTTAGGTTGGTGAGGTAAAATCGAGTCAAACATTCAAGATGTACGATGACAGGTTCAAGAAATTTTCACAAGTAATTTTTAAGGTTAGCCTACCTGGAACAGTCATCTTGAACTGATGATGCCCTACAGAACTATCTGTGGTAAGAGGGCAGGCTTTCCTTTCTTCATTTAAAGAAATAATGATGTTATCATCTTTCCACATGTTCAGTGGAAAGAGGGAGTGGATGAGACTGATAGTGTCTTTGTTACTTAAATAAATATAGCCGGGATAAAAAGTCAGACACGGTCTGCAAAACTCTCTTACTTTGATTTTTTAACCAATTAAGCTAAAGCTTTACATTCTTGTTTTGTGATTATGTGGATGCCAATTACTGGTTATTTAACTTTTATGCATCAAAATACAAAAAAATGTTCTCTTCATCTATGTGCCCTGAACATTACAGGGGAGGAGGCAGGTTAAATTAATAACATGAATTAAAATAGGAGGGCTCCTATTAATTTCAGTCCTAATTAAAGGAGGATCCTTGTTTTTCCAGATTCCCACCCTTTTAAACTCACATATCTTGTGACCAATTCCTAATTCCTAAGACCTAATTCCTTATTTCAATGTTCAGTTTAGGTAAGACCATTGGTAAGGAACACCATGCATTAATGAAAGCTTGAGCTAGTGTATTTAATGCAATCTAAATAATAATATTACATGTTACATTATAGTAACCAACACAGCAAAATTATATAATCACACAATTCCAAACAAAGGAAGTCAGGTTATTGACTTGCCCACTTCAACTTTTGAGGGCTTATGATACAGAGAATTAAGACATAGTAAACAGCTACAATTAATACAAAGTTGAAAGTTTGAAAGCTAAAAGATATATATGACAATCATCAGACCCTATGCATCCGAGCAAAAGAAGGGTCATTTACCACCATACCTTCTCCAAAATGTTCATGCTTACAGGAAAACATTTATTTTTGTCTCTGGTGGTACTGTATTCACAATAGTTCTGCCAACACAAATGCATTTTTCTAAAGTTATCTCATAGCACATGACTGTACAGGTCAAGTGGAAGGTTCCTGCATGGGGACTAACATTTCAATTACCTCAGCAAACTATAATCATCAGAATTGCAAGCCATGGTGTATTAACCGAGTGCTAAAGTTTCCAAATTAGTTACCTAATTCTTACAGTGGATTTCAATCCTTTTTTAGGCTATCTTCAGCTTGATCATCCTGTTACATGTGAAATCATCAAATGTTACTCACATATTAAAATAATTACCTGAATCAAAAGTTATAATTTTTTTTAATAACCTGCTAACTTTAATTGTGATCCAGGAATAGTAAATGGTATTGAAGAGAAAGGAAAAGTGTTCTTGAAACATTCCATGTTAAATGAAATTTTGTAATTAATGTTAATTGTGATTACAACAAAAACATCTGTGAAGCTATAACAATAATCTTTCCAGGTAACAGACCATAATGAACCATGATATGAATAAATTTAATCTCACCCAGTCTGAATGTAGAATCCGAAATCTAATTAACTTACTGGTGAATAGGAAAAAGCTCAATGTGTTTTTCCTGCCTCTGTCATTCTAAATATCACAAATCAATCATGCCACCACTTCAGTGTGATTTTTTTTAATGATGTGTGCTTTTTCTTATGAACAGCTATTTTAAGTATATATCTTGTCGAGCGGAAATCTGAGAAGAATGAAGTGTACACTGGAAATTTGACACATTGCAGGCAAACACTACAACTGATTAACCCTTTAACTCCAATGAGTGACCAAGGCAGAATTTCTCCTAACAATATCAATACAATATCAATCAGATAAGTGATGAGAATAAAGAAAAATATAAACTTGAGAATAATTGGTTGATCCAATACTAAATTCTTAGAACTAACACTATAAGAATTGTATAGTTGACAGTAAGGAGAATTAAAAATTTGAACTGAGAGTTAAAGGGTTAAATTTTATTTGATCAAAAACATGAATGGCAATAGAGGAAATTAACTAGCACAATTCAAGTTTCCCCTCTTTAAGTATTCTGTGATAGTTTTCTATCACATTGTAAAGTTTACAGTTTCCCTCATTTCACTGTCTTTTGTTCACTAGTTTGTTTGCTTTCCTAACAATCCTAGCTATTGTTGCCAAAAAATGTGAGAAGCATATACATGAAAATGTGTACAGCTAATAACACTTTAATCCCTGAGAGTGACTAGCATCTAATGTCTCCATTCAATATCACCCCTGAGTCACACATTAAGGTAAATGATAATCAACTGAAGAACCTCTTGATTGTTAAACAAATTCTCCTTGCAAGCACATAAGGAAATATATAGAGAACGGTTTGGAGAATATGCATTCTGATATTGGAGTGTAAAGGGTTAAAGACATCATGTAATCAGTTATATATATGTACAGTACTGCTTGAATATATGACTGCATTAAGTACAAATGCTTAGTAAACATCATTCTGTGGTCTTCTACTCTTCCACCCTGAAGGTTACCTTGTGTGATGAACCGGCGTTCTGCGCCTCGAGCTACTCTTACGCATTTTTCGTGCTCTCCAAACTTCCCGCGTGCATCCATAACCCGATATACGCACGCTAAGCATGAAAAAATTCTTAAATATCCAAACAATTGCGTTTACGTTGCTTTACGTTGTGCGTTCATGGAGACATGGAGCGCGTGGAAAGTTTTGAGATCACTCAAGAAGCTACACTTGCTCTAGGCGACGCCTCGAGCAACTTCTCTGTCGCTATCTAAACTTCCCGTATGTCGGCCATGATCGCACGCCAACGTATAAACCAATTTTTAATTCAAAGTGACAGCATGGTTAACTAGTTGATACCCTGTATAGAACATGGAGATATCAGATGTTGGAAGAAAATATCATGAAAAGGAATAGATTGAATCAACGGTTTTTTATATCTCTGCTTCAATAAGCTTGTGGAGTGATGGTCTTGAATCTGTTCATGGGCGCACAGCTGTCTTGAGGTTGCGACGTTTGAGAGTCGTGTAGCCGAACTAAAACTGTGTGTACCTGATCTCTGATCTAGAAATATGTCCTCGTATATCCAACGTTTTATTAACACGACACAGATATCAATTCTGCACCTATAAAGTCATTTCAATCTGGTTCTAAGATTTCTTTTATTTACAAGACCGCTGCATCTGCATTGCTGGAATCCCTTCAGAAGAAAACGGAGCTGCTAAGAATATTCCTAAATGCGAGTGGTAACTTGACCTTCGCAGAGAAAAATTTCAATATTTCATAAGTATTTTACTGTTTTTTTACAGTACGGTTAGCCTAGAACCGATTCGTTTTTTTTCTCGTAAGATTTAATTATTTTATTTGCTTATTGTTTATTTTAAGGTAACATGTCGAGAGAATCCAAAGTGTTGCAAAACTTGAACTCTTTTATTCTCGCTGCTGTACAACGAATCATGAATTAAGTTAAAACTTGATTGGTTGGCAAGTCAATCAGGCAGACGATAAATTTTGTCTTTAAGTGGGTCAGTCAATTCGATAGTACGTACGTAATTCAGTCAGTCAGTCCGCATAAATATACTCTGTGATGCTCTGAAAGGTGTCCTCCTGATCATTAAAGTGTTTGTTGAAAACCTTAACTTTGAAAGGCTTTGCTCCAGCTTGTACCTTCTGGGGTAAGAATGCTAACGACCTTAAACAACAATTGTAAACGATAGGATGCATTCCATGGCGTTTGTGAGATTTACTTTGTATGGTACCATAAGCACAAGGTTTCAAAATTTGTCTACTCAGCCAAAAGTCTTGTTAAGTTTTGTCTCTGCTAAATTATAAATTTGGAATTATATATGCAGTTAAAATATTTGATAACCGCAGAGTCTATTACCTTGAAATCGAACACCTTTATTTCGATTCCGTTCGCATGAAAGCGCACGGTTTATACTTTTACATGCAGCCGTCAATTCTTGAGAGAAAATGTTCCCTCGTGATATACTTGCGTTCGACGAAGGAGAACGCATACTGATCGTGTCGTTTTTGGGGAAATCACTCTCGAGGGTTTTACGGACTAGTCCAAAGGCGATCGATCATGATGCCATGCAATTTCAGGCATTGGGCGCCATTTTGGACTGGCTGACAGGCTGGTTGGCTATGTGGCACAAATAGCCTCGATCTCACGTGAAAATGTTTTCTTGGCCGCCTTGAGCTTAAGACACCGATTTTTTTCTCTGCGCAATGAGTAAAATTAAAAAAACTTTTACTAGAGATCAAACGCAATTTGCTAATTTCTCATTATTAATAGTTATAGCGGAACTCGCAGCGCGCACAGCGTAGACCCGTAATTATACCAAATAGTAGTAACCCGTCAAGCCGAAAAAAATTAGACTTATGACCGTACGGGCGTCCGCACAAGGTGCTTCTTTTAGCATGCGCGGCCAAATGTACTGTGAGGACTATCTTGATGGAAGGGCGAGGGAAAAGGTGATGTGCAGGCGCGATTGCTTGCGTAACTTGGATACCCCATTCGTATGCGCCAGGAGACACCGGCAGACGACAATGAAGTATGCATACTCGAATGTTGAGCTTTAGTGCAGCGTGCCGCGTTTACACGGTTAGATTTTACACGAGGGCCTCACGTGGGCTAGTAGATGTTAAGCCGCGTGAGTAAATAATTTTACAACCGCGTTTTGAGCGGGAAATTAAACTGGTTAGGTTGTAGTTAAACAGTAGTTCTCAGTATTTTGCAATTTCTAAACAACTCGTAAGACAACAATACCGGCAGAGTTTAAGCTTTGTCAACCGGAGGAAATTGTTCTAATTCAAGTTCGTGGAGAGAAGGTTTTAAGTGAAAAAAGGCTGGATATGAAGAGACAGAGCGACCAAAGAAAGCAACAAGTAAATGGCGTAAAGCGAGTCTAGAAAATCGCGCAAGAAAGTTAGAAAGGACGCCAAAATTGGCAGAATACGGCGAGAGGAACGCGAAAGAGAACAATAAAGGGCATAAGTAAAGAGGCGGATATCTAGCGAAGAGCAACGAGAGAAGGAAACAAAAAGTCACTCCTGAAAAGAGACTGAAAAGAGGTTAGCAAGAAAGAGAAGCGAACTACAAAGGATCCGCAAAAGAAAAGGAGGTGAGTCGTGTCTTATCTGGGTTTTCTCTCTCGCTAAGACCCGGAAAAATTCAAACTTTTTTCTTAATCAGTCCTCGTTTGACACTAGCTTCAGTTTTTAATTCAACTAACTCCTACTAACTTAATTCAAATAACTCCACACTACACATCCTATGGCCTTCTGAAATTTCCTGATATTTTTAAACTGAACACATGTATGCTTTTTTATGATTATTTCCACCATGAAAAGTTTCTTTAGTATCTGAACTACATAATTACCCGCAGTGCATCATCTAATCAAGTCGCAATACCTTTATTTCGTACTAATCTTAGGAGATTTTGCCCCAGCATTATTGGAAGTTTCTTTTGGAACGATATTCCGCAATCCATTAGAGACAAACCATCTAAAAAAATGTTTAGAAAAGCACTTTTACGCTGGTACCTTGCTCAATACTAATGAAACATTATCTCTTTTATAATTTTCTGAGCTATTTTGTCATTTTTCCTTTACTTTTTTGTTAAAAATCTCAAGTCCTTTGTTATACATAACTTTAAGGGGCACAATATTAGTTTACCTAGATGTGCCCCTCTCCTCTCCAACATACAATGTAATTCAATTTAAGTGTTGTAGTTTCTGTTCTACGAATTTTTTCCTTTGTAAATCTTTATCTGATACTATGTTATATCACGTTATATTTACATAAATATGTATCAGCTAGGAATTGGAGAAAAAAAAACTGATCACGTTTCGGCTAAACAGTGACTCTGGCATTCATCGCCTAAAAACCCTCGCGCCGGTTCATCGCTCGAATAATATTTCATAGTGTTCGTATTATTCAAGTTATTTCTTTTCCTATCGTTTGAATGTTTAATACAGTCGTGATGTTATGGGAAAAGAAGTTGAAGAAATCTTGCGATTTTGTTTTGCCTAGAATTATTTTTCACATGATGGCGAACGGCGAGTGCAAGTTTCTACTTTTTTTTCTCTTCAGTTAATTATCGCAGGATTTACTCTATTCATTTAAAAAATTCGCGCTTTGCCAAAGATGTGTTGCTTTACCTTAAGAACGAAGTAATCTCTTAAGTAATGTAATCTCTTTAGCCGAATTTTTCAAAGCAAAGCAAGGTCAGAATGTTCCCAAACGTGACCAAAGTAATCTTGAAACCTTACTGATAGATTTATTTCATTGTAAAGTGTAAGCTTAGGAAGTTGCAGCATGCAAGTGACCAATCCGATTCTCAGAATTATTCGAGTTTCAGTTGCGTCGAGCGTTAGGTAAGCTTAATTTAAGCCGTTATATCTATTCTTTGGTAAGATTTTGATCACGTAACGAATATCGCAATTTGTATTCACCACAAACTTTCAAAATCCTAGCATTATAAATGGCCACTCGATCATTGTTTGAACCAGTCGCTATGTCAACTGTTAATTGTCCCTTCTTTTAATTCCACGGCGCCAACGACTTTCTTTTCATTTACAACACTCACGCTATTCTCGTTTTCCCATCGAACCACAATAAAACCCATCTTTAGAAATGTTATATTAAACAAAACAGTTGAGAAAAGAAACAACTTGAAGCAAGAGCGATTAACCGATGAAAGTTACATTCAAAGATGAGCGCCAAATGGAGATTTCTTTGTTTCCGATCACGGGCATGATAACGTGCATCTTTTAGCAAAGAGAATCCGCTGGCCTGACCCATTGCAGTCTCAAGAGAAGCGCGCAGAATTATTCTGTCTCAATTCTGACCGGTTCTTTTCTCTTGGATGGTGGATACCTTGGATCCATGTTTTGACGATAATATAAATAATGATGTGAGTTCACTCTATGTAGAAATAATCGACAAGAATCGAGCAAGAATGCACGATTTGTGGCCGAAAGTTGTCGAGGAAAGAAAGAATTGAAACCCACTTGAGTTATGTTCACGGCAAAGATGAGAAACAACACAAGCCAATCACATTAGGAAGTATAAGAGATACCTAGATGATCACAGTGTACCAGTACCCAAATCAACAAAGCTTGACCGTGACAAGCGTTCAGCAACACGTTCCAACACAGCTAGCCATCTAGATTCCTCAGTCGGTCTTTCCACTAAACTAGCAGTAGTGCTAACAGAGTCAATTGCGTCTCATAACGGAGAAACATTTGCACGAGAGACAGAAGCAACTATATGCCATAACAACGGTGCATTGGAATTCTCGTCTACAATGGTTATGCACAGTCCGAAGCGTTCCCGAGCTTGGAAAGGGGTGGAGAGAACGAAGACCTACAAGGTATAGAACAATTTTGTTGATCTCTGACTCAGAGAAGAACAACAAGTAAACTTTAGAGCTGTTATTATTGAACTGTGACTTGCACTTTTCATTTGTATGTAAAGAAGAACTTGTATTTTGCACCAAAAATATAAAGAAGTAATATTTTTAAAGAGGTCCAGTGATTGGAACAATTAAGAAATTAAGTATGAAAAGAAACTCGGTTTGTGCTTCTCACTACTAACAAGTCTTGTTTTAAAAATATTTTGAGATCAGAGTTTCAAATAAAGCAAATTGAAGAAGTCATTTAAAAGGTGTATACTCTCGAAGGGAACAGTGACCACCTCTATCTTGTCCACATGCCAAATATTTGTGAAGTGTGTGGATGATCCATAAGTATTGGAACTCTCACAAAAATGTTTTGTAAGAATAAAAACTGCAAAACAATAATTTCGTAGGTGGGATAAAGTGGGATATGTAAATCTCGACTAGGATCCTGGGTAGAACACATAAGTTCCGCCTAAACTCCCGGGTTGGATGCAGAAATCCCACTTAAGATCCCAGGTGGGATCAAGTTTTTATCCCAGGTGGGATCCCACCACCTAAGGCGGGATCCGCCTGACATTTTACCTGGGTAACATTTCAATTACCTCAGCAAACTGTAATCATCGGAATTGCAAGCCAAGGTGTATTTACCAAGTGCTCAAGTTTCCAAATTAATCACCTAATTCTTACAGTAGAGTTCATTCCTTTTTGAGGCTATCTTCAGCTTTATCATCCTGTTACATGTGAAATCATCAAATGTTACTCACATATTTAAATAATTACCAGAATCAAAAGTTATAATTTTTATATAACCTGCTACCTTTAATTGTGCTCCAGGAATAGTAAATGGTATTGAAGAGGAAGGAAGAAAGTTCTTGAAACATCCTATGTTAAATGAAACATTGTTACAAATGTTAATTGTGATTGCAACAAAAAACATCTGTGAAGCTATAATAACAATTACCTTTGCAGGTAAACAAACCATGACCAAGCATGATATGAATAAATTTAATCTCACCCAGTCTAAATGTAGAATCCAAAATCTAATTAACTTACCGGTGAATAGGGAAAAGCTCAATGTGTTTTTCCTGCTTCTGTCATTCTAAATATCACAAATCAATCATGCCACCACTTCAGTGAGATTTTTTTTAATGATGTGTACTTTTTCTTATGGACAGCTATTTTTTGTATCTATCTTTTACCAGCTGACATCTGAGAAGAATGAAGTCCACACCGGAAATTTGACACATTGCAGGCAACCCTACCACTGATTAAGTTTTATTTGATCAAAAACATGAGCGGCAATAGAGGAAATTACCTAGCAAAATTCAAGTTTCCCCTCTTAGGTATTCTGTGAGATGTTTTCTATCACATGGTGAAGTTTACAGTTTCCCTTATTTCACTGCCTTCTGTTCACTTGTTTGTTTGCTTTCCTAACAATCTTAGGTATTGTTGCCAACAAATGCGAGGAGCATATATATGAAAATGTGTACAGTTGATAACACTTTAATCCCTGAGAGCATCTAATTTCTCCTTTCAGTATCACCCCTGAGTCACACGTTACGGTCATGAGAATAAAGGAAATGATAATTAACCGAAGAACCTCTTCATTGTTAAACAAATTCTCCTTGCCAGCACATTAGGAAATGTATAGAGACCAATATGGAGAATGTGCATTCTAATATTGGGGTGTAAAGGGTTAAAGACATCATGTAATGGATTATATATATATATATATATATATATATATATGTAGAGCACTGCTTGAATATATGATTGCAGAAAGTACAAGTGCCAAGTAAACATCATTCTATGGTTTTCTACTCTTCCACCCAGGAGGTTGCGTTGTGTAAAAAAAAAAACCTCTTTAAGGACACCTCTACAATGGTAGGTACACATAACTGACATGTATGAGTGAAGCATGTAAAGCATTAAGCTACGTTTTTCAATTTGCCTGTTATTACTTGCAAACAGCTTATTCTATCAGCTTTAAAAACTTCTGTATCCCCACTTTCAAAGAAAAGCATTTCCCTTGAAAATTTAAGCATTAAAGACATAAGCTGCCAGGAACAGGTTTTTTCATTGCGAGTGTTTCATAACATCAGATTCTCATCACATTTTTTTGTTACATTTGAAAGCATACGAATATTTCAATCATTAAAATATGATGAAATCCCCCATTTAAAGACACGTGGTAATCATGTGTACCAGAAAGACAGCAAATAAATATAAAATTATGTACTCCAGTAAAGTGTTCTTATGTAGAATGAAATTTCAAACTCATTGAAATTAAGCTGACTTCATAATTCATATTTTAGTTAAAGAAATGTGTATCATCTCTTTACAAGGATGAAAAGGGAATGCCATTTATGAATTTTAAAATAGTAAATGCCAAAAACATAAAGAAGGAATTTAAAAAAACTACTGAAATATGGTATATCAATTCACTAAGGTTTTAATCATTCAGCTGTCACACAGAGATATAGAATAGCGTTTGTGGAAAAAACCAGCATAGCAAAGTGCATTCGATCTCTAGTAAAAGTATTTTTTTTCACTGATTGCGCAGAGAAAAAAAAAACGGTGTCTTAAGCTCAAGGCGGCCAAAAAGACATTTGCACGTGAGATCAAGGCTATTTGTGCCACATAGCCAGCCAGCCAGCCTGTCAGCCAGTCCAAAATGGCGCCCAATGCCTGAAATCGCATGGCATTACGATCGATAGCCTTGGGACTAGTCCGTAAAACCCTCGAGAATGATTTCCCCAAAAACGACATGATTAGTATGCGTTCTCCTTCGTCGAACGCAAGTATATCACGAGGCAACATTTTCTCTCAAGAATTGACGGTTGCATGTAAACATATATACCGTGCGCTTTCATGCGAACGGAATCGAAATAAAGGTGTTCGATTTCAAGGTAATAGACTCTGCGGTTATCAAATATTTCAACTACGTATCTAATTACCAAATTTATAATTCAGCGGAGATAAAACTTAGCAAGATTTTTGGCAGATTAGACAAATTTTGAAATCTAGTGCGTATGGTACCATACAAAGTAAATCTCACAAATGACATGGAATGCATCCTATCGTTTACAATTGTTGTTTAAGGTCATTAGTGTTCTTGCCCCACAAGGTACAAACTGGAGAGAAGCCTTTCAAAGTTAAGGTTTTCAACAAACACTTTAATGATCAGGAGGACACCTTCCAGAGCATCACAGAGTACATATATTCGGACTGACTGACTGAATTACGTACGTACTATCGAATTGACTGACCCACTTAAAGACAAAATTAATCGTCTGCCTGTTTGACTTGCCAGCCAATCAAGTTTTAACTTACTTCATGCTTCTTTGAGCAGGAGCGAGAATAAAAGAGTTCAAGTTTTGCAACACTTTGGATTTTCGCGACATGTTACCCTAAAATAAACAACAAGCAAATAAAATCATTAAATCTTACGAGAAAAACAGAAGACGAATCGATACTAGGCTAACCGTACTGTAAAAAAAATAGTAAAGTACTCGTGAAATATTGAAATTTTTCTCTGCGAAGGTCAAGTTACCACTCACATTTAGGAATATTCTTAACAGCTCCGTTTTCTTCTAAAGGGATTCCAGCAATGCAGATGCAGGGATCTTATAAATGACAGAAATTTCAAAACCAGATTGAAATGATATTAAGAGCAGAATTGATATCTGTGTCGTGTTCATAAAACGTTGGATATACGAGGACTCTTCACCTGCTTTGAACAATAAATTTCGTAGGCTTGAAAGAAATCTACGCTCTCCAAAAGAATTCTTCCAACGTTAACGTTATAAAATTCCTAGATGTAATAAAGAAAGAAGAAGTCACTTATAGAGACAACTGAAATTTGTGTTAAAAAAAACAAAACTTGGCTTTTCAACATGTTTCAGATTTGTGCTGATATCTTCTAAAGGCATTTGGGGGTATACCCTACGGTATACATGAATGACGAAATCCCATGAACAAGCGTTCCAGTTATCATAACTGGGATTTGCATCCAATTTTGCAAGCTTTCTCTGCAAATGTTTTAGAAGTTTCTCTGGATAACCTTGGAATTCTGACCAGCATAACTTTTAAACGATACTTGACATAAAGGCGTGACAAGTGGCAGCTCTGTTCTTTACGGTTCTTTCTAGATTCCTTGATCTGGCTAATTCATGTACACTCTGACACAGAGTCTGTCACGTGACCGGTTAATATAAAAGCCACCTGGGCATTATTGTTATGAAGGTTATTCAAGGTCTCTTCACTTCAGAGAACGCCTCACTCTCAACTGACAAATTCCAAACGAAATCTTGTCTTTGATAGTGTGTACCGTGGTAGCAGTGGTGTTCCTACTTGCACTTAACTCATATTGCGTCGTAATAACAAACAAAATAGTGCGATAAAAATGCGTGCTCACAGTACCAGCCACCAAAATTGTCAGGCCAATGAACCTGATGTCAATCATCCATGACCAAATATAGTCATAACATGAGATTAGTCAACCCACTCTGTGCAGTGAAACAAAGATTTTGATTGATTAACCCAAGCATCTGTGACCGACTTGACCGCATGGGTCTGTTGCTGCTCGCTTGTATACATTTCTAGATCAGATACATACGGTTTTTAGCCCGGCTACACGACTCTCAAACGTCGCAATCTCAAGAGAGCTGTGCGTCCATGAACAGATTTAAGACCATCACTCCACAAGCTTATTGAAGCAGAGATATAAGTTGGTTCAAACAATTCCTTTTCATAATATTTTCTTCCAACATCTGACATCTCCATGTTCTCTACAGGGTATCCACTAGTTAACCATACTGTCACTTTGAATTAAAAATTGGTTCATACTTTAGCGTGGGCTCATGGGCTCATATACGGGAAGTTTAAACAGCGACAGAGAAGTTGCTCGAGGCGTCGTTTCAAAACCTCCCACGCACTCCATGTCTCCATGAACGCACGTATAAACCAATTGCTTTAAAACAACGTCACGCAGTTTTTTAGATATTGTTTTCTTGCAATTTAAAACTTCTGGGAAAAGACGGCGCTCCATAAGTGCAAAAAAAATCGAATTTTTACTAGAAAAAGCTCTAAGGAAATAACGGTTTTATAACTTGCTCTTAAACTAAAACAAATAATAGTTTTAGCCAAAATGTACTTTTGAGTATTTTAAAATCTTATCGCCAAGTATTCTGTACTATTTTTATCTAACATTTTGATGAATGGAGAATGGAGAATGGAAAGATTTAGTAGCACTTTGAAAAATTCTGACCGCCGGGCATTTGGTCCGTTCACGGCAATCTGATTAGAAGCGTACAAAGTGTCGACAACTGAGCGATATTAAAGGCTGCACGGCACGGGGAATTTGTCCACTAAAAGCCAAATTAACCTTTGGCATTACGAAATAAACATCTGATAATCTTAAGAAGTTTGAAAGAACCTTTCGGTGGAAATTCTGTAAAAATTTCTGACTGCCAAACACTTCGTCTATTTTAGAACGTACCTGGTTGCAGGCATTTAGAGGCAGCGTATTCTGAAACTAGAAAAAATGATGGTAATAGCAAAAATGTACTTTTAAGTATTTTTAAATCTGATCTTGGAGTATTATCTAATATTTTTATCTAACATTTTTTATAAAGAAAAACTTAATATACCATTTATGAGCGTAAAAATATCAGAATTCTTTGCGTTTAAGCGACCCGCGTAATAGATTCGCCATGCTTGAGTCTACTTTGTAGACGTCGTGGTCTAAATTAACCATTCAAGGCCAGTTGAGTGACATGCCCGTCCATGCCTATCTATAGTGACTATATAAGCATGTACTTCATGGTTCATTTAAAAGCATGCGCAGCACAAATCAGGGAGAGGTCGAACAAATTAACCAGAGTTCCACAGAGTGGGGTAAAATTGGATGTAAGTAGAATTGATTCTGTATTAGAGAACCGAGAAAGGCAGATCGAGACTACTTCGTGCCTTTCGCTGAGTATGGTGGGCTTCACAACGCATAGTTTTATCTCTAAGTGCGACCCAACATTATTCTGAACTCTTCAGTAACGTGGTTTTTTGCTCAGCTAATGTAATGTTCGCAACATAATTAGTATGAAAACAACAGCCTTGAAACTGTAATTTTGAGGAAAAAAACACAAGCACAATCCAGCGAGAGGTCAGTAAAAAGTAATCATAGAGAATCCAATTGTAAGAGTCGAAGAAATTGACCAGAGTTCCACAGAGCGGGGTAAAATTGGATGTTAGTAGAATTGATTGTGTATTAGAAAGAAAGGCAGATCGACAGTACTTGGTGCCTTTCGCGTGGTGAGCTTGACAGCGCATAGTTTTCTCCCTAAATGCAACCCAACGTTATTCTGAACTCTTCAGTAAGGTATTATTTTTTGTCAGCTAATGTAATGTTTTGACCTTATTAGTATGAAAATAGTAGCCTTGAAACTGTAATTTTGATGAACATTTACAATTTACGTTGGACTTTCATTTCCAAGTATTGTGAAGCATTGAAGACGAGTGAGAGTAAATGCAATGAAGTTCTCTTGGTTTTTCCGATGATGTTCACTTGCCGCAGATACATGGTAACCAGAAATTATTGTTTTAGGGTGAACAGCTTGTTCATGATTCATTCCATTGTATGATTGCTCTTCTGATTGTCATGTTTCGTTCCCCTTTAAAATCTAACACTATCGACCGTGTATTTGCTTCCCACAATTTCGGAAATACTATAAGAAGTGGTTAGGATTTTGAGGCAAATTTATGATAAATTCAACAGAAACATTGAAACTAGTGATATGGTTTGTTTTGTCTGCGGTAAAGAAGTGCACTTGACGTTAAGATTAGCTTTAATTGTTTTATAAAGGACATTCAACTCTTTAATAACATGTTTCGACAGTTCTTCTGTCATCTTCAGTTCTGAATAATACAAAGTGTTGAATTTAAAGAATGTAACAAAATGCTGATTGGACAAAAAAAAAATAGTAACAGAACAAGAACAATGTATGCATTTACGAGGAAAGTTTTAAATTAACATGATAAAGTTGATGATTAAGTGTGGGTTTCTCCCATTGAATGCGGATAACTTCTTTTATTTTAAGTTGAAAAGTCGTGGAAGCGTGATCTAAGATGCTAAAACACTCATCAGAACAGAGTGTGACATTGCAGAGAATTATGTAGATGTCTGAAAATGTGAGAGACGAATCGATTCCAGGCTAAATGTACTGTAAAAATAGTAAAGTACTCGTGAAATATTGAAATTTTTCTCTGCGAAGGTCAAGTTACCACTCACATTAAGGAATATTCTTAGCAGCTCCGTTTTCTCCTAAAGGGATTCCAGCAATGCAGATGCAGTGGTCTTATAAATGAAAAAAAAATGTCAGAACGTTGGATATAAGAGGACGCTTTACCTGCTTTGAACAGTAAATTTCGTAGGCTTGAAATAAATCTACACTCTCAAAAAAATGCTTCCAACGTTAACGTTAGAAAATTCCTAGATGTAATAAAGAAAGAAGATGTCACTCACAAAGACAACTGAAATCTGTGTTAGAAAAACAAAATTTGGTCTTTCAACATATTTCAGATTTGTGCTGTTATCTTCTAAAAGCATCTGTGGGTATACCCTACGGTATACACGAATAACAAAATCCCACAAGCAAGCGTTCGAGTTATCAGAACTGGGCTTTACTTCCAATTTTGCAAGCTCTCTCTGCAAATGTTTTAAACGATGCCCTGGATAACCTTGGAATTCTGACCAGCATAACTTTTAAACGATACTTTACATGAGGGCGTAACAAGTGGCAGCTCTGTTATTTACAGTTCTTTTTAGATTCCTTGATCTGGCGAATTCATGTACACTTTGACACAGAGTCTGTCACGTGACCCTTTAATATAAAAGCCACCTGAACATTGTCGTTATGAAGGTCATTCAAGGTCTCTTAACTGACAAATTCCTAACCGGAAATTATGTCTTTGATGGGTGTACCGTGGCGGCAGTGGTATTCCTACTTGCACTTAACTCATATCGCGTTATAATAACAAACAAATACTGCGATAAAAATGTGTGCCTACAGTTCCACCCACCCATAATTGTCAGGCCAATGAACCTGATGTCAATCATCCATGACCAAATATAGTCATAACGTGAGATTAGTCAACCCACTCTGTGTAGTGAAACAAAGATTTTGATTGATTAACCCAAGCAGCTGTGACCGCATGAGTCTGAAGCTGCTCGCTTGTATACATTTCTAGATCAGGTACACACGGTTTTAGTTCGGCCACACGACTCTCAAACGTCGCAACCTCAAGACATGGTGCGTCCATGAACAGATTTAAGACCATCACTCCACAAGCTTATTGAAGCAGAGATATAAAAAACCGTTGATTCAATCAATTTCTTTTCATGATATTTTCTTTCAACATCTGATATCTCCATGTTCTATACAGGGTATCCACTAGTTAACCATACTGTCACTTTGAATTAACAATTGGTTTATACGTTGGCTTGCGATCATGGCCGATATACGGGAAGTTTAGATAGCGACAGAGAAGTTACTTGAGGCGTCGCCGAGAGCAAGTGTAGCTTCTTGAGTGATCTCAAAACTTTCCACGCGCTCCATGTCTCCATGAACGCAGAACGTAAAACAACGTAAACGCAATTATTTGGATATTGTTTTCTTGCAAATTTGAAACTTTTGGGAAAAGACGGCGCTCCATAAACGTAAACTAAATCGAGTTTTTAAAAAAAAAGCTCTAAGGAACAATAAACTAAAACAAATGATGGTTTTAGCCAAAATGTACTTTTGAGTATTTTAAAATCTTATCGCCAAGTATTCTGTACTATTTTTATCTAACATTTAAATCAATGGCAAATGGAGAATGGAACCACTTAGAAGCACTTTTCTGACCGCCGGGCATTTGGTCCGTGCCCAGCAATCTGATTAGAAGCGAACAAAGTGTCGACAACCGAGCGATATTATAGGCTGCACGGTACGGGGATTTGTCCAGTAACAGCCAAATTAATCTTTGACATTTCTAAATGAACATCTGATATTCTTAACATGTTTGAAGGAACCTTTCGTTGGAAATTCTATGAAAATTTCTGACTGCCATTCATTTCGTCTATTCTAGAACGCGCCTAGTTGCAGGGCATTTAGAGACAGCGTATTCTGAAAGTAGAAAAAATGATAGTTATAGCCAAAATGTACTTTTAAGTATTTTGAAATCTGATCTTCGAGTATTCTCTAATAAAGTAGACAATAACTCAAGCATGGCGAATCTATTACGCGGGTCGCTTAAACGCAAAGAATTCTGACATTTTTCGCTTATAAATGGTATATTTATTTTTTCTTTAAATAAAGCTTTTGCCACAAAATATCCAATTGTAATATTTGTCTCGCCTTATAGTCGTAGTTTTCGATTAGCACTTTGTTAAACGTCAAATGTGCAAACCGATTTTGTTATCTGATCACCAAGTATTCTGTATTAATTTTTTTCTACCATTTTGATAAAAATGTTAGATAAAAGTAGTAGACGTCATGGTCTAAAATAACCATTCAAGGCCAGTTGAGTGACATGCCCGTCCATGCCTATCTATAGTGACTATATAAGCATGTACTTCATAGTTCATTTAGTAGCATGCGCAGCACAAATCAGGGAGAGGTCAGTAAAAAGTATTCAGAGAGAATCAAATTGTAAGAGTCGAAGAAATTAACCAGAGTTCCACCGACTGGGGAAAAATTGGATGTAAGTAGAATTGATTCTGTTTTGGAGAACCGAGAAAGGCAGATCGAGAGTACTTAGTGCTTTTTGCTGAGTATGGTGGGCTTCAAAGCGCATAGTTTTTCTCCTTAAGTGCGACCCAACATTATTCTGAACTCTTCAGTGAGGTATTTTTTTTTGCTCAGCTAATGTAATGTTTGCAACATCATTAGTATGGAAATAATAGCTTTGAAACTTTTCGATGAACATTTAAAATTTGAATTGGACTTCCATTCCAAAGTATTGTGAAGTATTAAAGACGACTGAAAGCAAATGCAATTAAGTTCTTTTGGTTTTTCCGATGATACATTGTTTTTTGCCGCGGATACATGGTAACCAGAAATTAGTGTTGTATGGTGAACAGCTTGTTCTTGATTCATTCCGTTGTATGATTGCTCTTCTGATTGTCATGTTTTGTTCACCTTGAAAATCTAACACCATCTACCGTGTATTTGTTTCCCACAATTTCGAAACTACTATGAGAAGTGGTAAGGATTTTGAGACAAATTTAAGATAAATTCAATTGGAACATTGTTACCAATGATAAGGTTTGTTTTGTCTGCGGCAAATTACTGCACTTGACGAAACGATAGGCTTTAGTTGTCTTATAAAGGACATTCAACTCTTTAAAAACGTGTTCTTCAATGATCTTCTGTTATGAATAATACAATGTACAAAGTTGAATTCAAAGTGTGTAACAAAATGCTGATAGGACCTCTCACATTTTGAGACATCAACATAATTCTCCACAATGTCGCACTCTTTGTTCTGATGAGTGTTTTATTATCTTAGATCACGCTTCCGCAACTTTTCAACTTAAAATCAAAGAAGCTATCCAAATTCAGTGGGAGAAACCTACACTTAATCATTAACTTTATCATGTTAATTTAAAACTTTCCTTGTAGATGCATACATTATTCTGTTACTATTGTTTTTTTCGTCCAATCAGAATTTTGTTACACACTTTAAATTCAACTTTTTACTTTGTATTATTCAGAACATTCAACTCTGTAAATCACTGCAGTTATTCATGCTCGTTGCCAAGTAGAAAGCTAAGCTATTAATTTTTTCAACTTGTTACTCAAAGAACAGCTTGGCTAGGAACGTGGATGGGAAATGAATTGCTTTCGTCAACCTCGTTTCCAGGGATCGCTTTACCAGTCAATCATCAACCTTACAGAGTGGTGCAAAAGGCGATTGACGTGTTAGTAGCTGATTGGCGATAACAATCACATGTAAAACTGAAAAAATTACCGTAATTTTACGTGTTCTGTTAAGGCTTTTCTCAGGGCTGGAAATCACAAAGCACCGTACTTCACATAATGAAAGCCATCACCTGACAAGTGTCTATGACATTTTGTATTTTGTTCCTCTATATAGAATGGATGAGAAACAGTTGAAAGCAAGCTTAATGAAGTATTTCGGAGAAGCAACAGCAAAAGTAACTGAAGAAACAACCGAAGATGAAATCAAACGTATCTATGCTGCACGGTCAGCAACATATGACGAGGTACTCTAAAATAGTAAAATAATAATAATATGGGTCGGGGGGACGATGTGGCACATTGCCGTTTGAACCACCGGACACCTGATCCATCATTCGAATGTTCCAGTACTACCGGAAAATTCAAAATTTCATGAGCCCGTAGGGCTAATGCAATTTGTGGTCTTTGAAAATTTACAAGTGCTTATTTCTTCCAAATGGTACGAGAAAAATCATGTGATTACGTATTAATAATAGACATGAAAAAAATACGAGATAACTTATCATGATTATGCAGAAGCAAAGCGCGCCCACCAAGTGCAAAAATAATTTATTCAAACCCTGCAAGCGACATTGTGCGTTCGGTCAAAACAACCGCGAACGATCAAAACAATAATATACAACGATATTTTCACATCTTTAAGGGGCAAAAAAGTTCAATATCCGGCTAAACAGTTGAAGGAATTGTTAGGTCTGGTTTGCTACTTCTTTGCACTGAATTAACCCTCTTCTGCATTGAATTACCTGAAAACTTCATTTATCTTAACCAATCAGAACTGAGTACTTTTTTAATGTACCTTAGCTTAAAAACTAGTTAATTATACCTTGTTCCCCGATATTTCCTTGTTTAAGTTCAATTTTTTTAAGGAGAAATCTCGATTTTGATTGAAAACAGATCAGCTTTTCGGGTCCGTAAAGTTACTGAAGCTCTCGACGAAAAGGGGCCTGAGGCGACACTAGACTAGTGCCGTAATTATCGAACATCTTATCTTAATAACCGGCTTGGATTTTCTCATCATGTAGGAACATTCAGCGGCGCGCGCTATATATTTCAAGCCACTGGCCGAATCTTTGCATGAAACCCTTAGCGAAGTTTACCAGAACAAGGCAAAGGATCAGATCAAAATCATCGACGCTGGAGCTGGGACAGGGCTGATTGGAGTTGAGCTCAAGAAACTCGGATACACCAACCTATGTGCTCTGGACATCTCAGCTGAGATGTTAGAGGAAGCAAAGAAGAAAGAGGTCTATATTGAGTTCATCTGCACGTCTTTGAATGGGCAACCGATACCTCAGATTAAATCAGGGCAATTCGATGCTTTGATTTGTGGTGGGGCGCTCATTACAGGACGTATCGCCTCATCTGCTTTCGTGGAGATGATAAGAATGGTTCAAACTGGTAGGTCTTTCCTAGGAGTTTACCGTGGCACAGATATAATTGACCCATGGATGTCTGCGGGGAGTCTGTTCTGTGGCTAATTGTTGGACTTGACACAAAAACAATTATTTGGTCGCGGTTCCTAAGCATCTATGATTGAACAAATTTGCTCACATTGTCTTGAATCTTTCAAACGCTGTTTAAAAAAACAACTACAACAAGAACGGACACTGGCCTTTAAGCATCATACTTTGATAAACCTTTTAGGAAATAATAATGTTTTTTAACAAAAATGAAAAAAGGATGATTTTAGATCGAGGACTTATCAGGATTGTAAAAAAAGAAAAACGTGTAAAATCCTCTGGCAAATTTTTTGCTTGGTTGTTTTTGTTTTTTTGAAAACTCAAACCGTGAGATAGATCAGGTAGTGAAGACTCACCTAACACCCTTCTTGATAAATTCCGTAAATCATCTTCTGGGGTCAAATCTTCTCTCTGCAAATTCGTTTAAAAGAATTTCTTGATATATCAAGAGCACGCCCTTAAGCTGGTTCCTTCAACTTCTCTTTGGATGATATTACAGGTTATAGGTTGACCCCTTAACTCCTATGAGTGACCGAGACAGAATTTCTCCTTACAGTATCAATACGATGTCAAACAAACAAGTAATGGGAAAAAAAAAAAAGAAGATGTCAATTAGGGTGTTCTTGGTTAATCCAACACCAAATTCTCCTAACTAACACTATAGGGAATTGTATGACAGACACTAAAGAGAATTACTAAAGAGATCTTAGGAGTGAAAGGATTAACCAGCTCTGCGAGTTAAATCTAATAAATACATGGACAAATAGGAAAAAGGATGGAAATTTCCCCCGATAAACCCTTACAAGATCCACACTAAATTCTGCTGTTAACTTCTTTGCAGATGGCGTCCTCTGTTTCAACATAATGAAAAAGGAATTAGAACACTATCAAGAGATGATGACGGAGCTGGAGAAAGCTGGCGAATGGATGTGCATGTCCAAAGAGTCTTCACCTTTCTATGCAGCCGAGGACCTGCCCAGTGAATGCTGGAAGTTCGTTTACAAAGTTTTGAAGAACTAAGAAATGTATCCCATGGCAGTTAAGCCTAACTCGTCTAGGCAATACTAGAAAATCATTGTTTTAGCTGACTTAAAACATCAGTTATAATGCTGTTGTGATGTTTTGATGTTAAATCAAAAGCAAGTATATGAAATAAATCAAACTGCTCAAACTGCATTCCCCTGATGTTGTACTTATGTTTTTGCACGTGCCGGTGGGCGGCGAGCCCGCAGCCGTCTATTTTTCATTGTACTAATTCCGAAACTACTGATGCCTTTTTCCTGGATTTAAACACAGCAATGAAAAACAGCTTTTAAGGTGGAACCGATAAGTACCGGGACTCGAGAAATTTAGGGTTAAGACGGAGAAGAAACTGCTTGTCTACTGAACAACTCAGTGGTCATAGAATTGGCTGAAATATTCAACACAAACTCAAAACCTGTTTTCAAAGCACAAATCTAACACAACCTATGGTTTTTACTTGACTTCCGTTATAAAAATCCAAAATAAGAAGGGATATTACAGTTTACCTCCGAAAGACGAAAGACCCTCTAAACCCTAAGAAAGGTTTCAGCATCGAGGAATCCTCTATTTTGAAAACACGGTCATTTCTAATTTCGGTTTTTCCTCGCTCGAAATCGGAAATCTGTAAAATATGAGCTATCGTGTGATGTTTTATTCCCTGAGCATAAGAAAGATTAGAAAACGTGTTTAGATGAATGTTAGCAATTTCAAAATCGATAACTAATCACTTTAGAAGCGGAAAAAGACAGCAAATGTTTGCATTACTTCATGGCCACCTTGTTGATACCCCTTGCATGGGCACCAATTTGGCGTTCTTAAGCTAAGCGTTAGAAATTTATGTCAGACGTTTTGGCTTATAACTCACCAGCGACATTTTGCACAGATCTGAAACTTGGGAAATATTCCACAATAGCTCACTCTTTCTCGCAATCGAGCTATGAAGACAACGATGGAGAACGGCGAAGACTATAACCACCATGAAGGACCAAAAATATATAATTACATGACGTGGCAACATTTTCTCTCAAGAATTGACAGTTGCATGTAAACATATATGCCGAAGGCTTTCATGAGAACGGAATCTAAAGGAAGGTGTTTGATTTCAAAGTAGACTCTGTGGTTATCAAATATTTTGATGTTTTCAAGTGCATATGTAATTAAAAAATTTATAATTTGGCGGAGACAAAACTTAACAAGATTTTTGGCAGAGCAGACAAATTTTGAAACCTAGTACGTACGGTACTTTACAAAGTAAATCTCACAAATGACATGGAATGCATCCTATCGTTTGCTATTTAACCCTTTAACCCCTGAGAGTGACAACAGTGCCGAAGATGATCACAGGGTGATGGATGCAAGAGCAGAAAAACGTGTTTGTTTTGCAAAAGAAGACACCACACCTCAATCTGTGACAGAGGAAACGCAGACAGCTCCATGACAGCTACACAAATTGGCGATAGTCCTGTGGTATACCCGATGGTTGTCGTGGAAGTTGCAGGAATAAAATGTCGTGCCATTCTAGATTCTGGGGCAGGAACTTCGTACGCCTCTGCAGCACTGCTTGAAAGAATTGGTGCAAAACCTCATCATTCTGGGTTGCGCAAGATTGAGATGATGCTGGGCGCGAGCAGTCGGGTGATGGAAGTTTATCGGGTCAAACTTAACTCAGCGAGGGGAAACTTTGAGATGGAAGCAGAAGTCACTAAAGTAGAGAAACCGCACCTCATGATGAAAGACAACCCTCGCTACAAGAAGCTCGTAGAGAAACACCCTCATCTAAAGGGCGTGAGAGGGACCCTGCCTACCTGTGCACGTCATCCTAGGAAACAGTGAATGCCGCAGAATCAGCACCACCGAACAAGAGCTTTACAAGAGCTCTGTTCGGTTCGGGTCCCTCACCCTTCTTGTTAGGAGGGGTCTTTGAGCAGCATTTGAATACCTGGAGCTCCAAGCAGCCTGAAATAGTACGCGAGATAAAGAAAAATATGTACGTGGATGACCTGATAAGTGGAGGGACGACAGTACCCAAAGCAAGAGAGATGAAAAATGCCGCCACAGAGATTTTTGCTGACGCCGCTTTCGAACTCCATAAATGGCATTCAAACGTTACTGAGTTGGAATCCACTGAAACCGATCAGAGTGCAGACCAGACGTTTGCCAAACAGCAACTGAGAACCTCGTCCAGGGGAGAGAGCTCACTGCTTGGCCTAAAGTGGGATAAGCTGAAAGACGTCCAAAGCGTTACCGTGCCGACTGAGAAAGCCGACAACACTAAGAGGGGAATATTGGCTAAAATAGCGAGGATTTACGATCCAATCGGAGTGGCGTCTCCCCTCACACTATGTGGAAAGCTACTATATCGTGACGCCCGCAACCTTAGAATCGGTTGGGATTAACAATTGCCTTCTGACCTAGTCGCCAAGTGGGCCAAATGGGAATCAAGATCACCTGAGAGAATTACATTCATGAGGGCCCTGGTTCAGTATCAGGGACCAATCAACAGTATATCCTTACATGTCTTTGGAGATGCAAGTGGTGTGGGCGTGGCAGCAGCAGCGTTCACTGTTGTGTCGCAACCATCATGTGTCACACAAGGCATCGTGGCAGCTAAAGCTCGATTGGCCAAACAAGGCCTCACCATACCACGCCTTGAGTTGGTCGCTTGTCACATGGCAACTAATATGGCCACTAACGTGAGAGAAGCCCTGGAAGGATATCCGGTCGACCAAGTTTACTGTTGGTCAGACTGTACAGTTATGCTCCACTGGATAAGAGGAGAAGGGGAATACAAGCAGTTTGTGTACAACCGGGTGTGCAAAATTCGAGGTAAGAATTGGATAACGTGGAGATATGTGCCCACCAAAGAGAATCCAGCAGACCTTGGAAGTCGGGGAGGGCCTGTATCACAAGACGGGGACCTATGGTGGCATGGTCCGAAATGGCTCTCACACCCAAGTGCTTGGCCAATGGACATAACCACAACCGCCACTGCTGAAACACTAGCTGAAACAAAGACGGTACGAGAGATATTCAAGCTCGCTACCGACCAAGACGTGGATGGATTTGATTCACTTCTTAACAAGTGTGGTCTCTGGCGCGTGTTGCGCATCGGTGGATGGGTCGCGAGATTTGTCCATAATACAAGGCGTCCACCTCGTGAAAGGAAAACAGGGCCACTAACCACCGAAGAAGTAAGCATTTAAAGAAGATTCTGGGAGAAGAGAGCGCAGCAGGAAGGCGTGAAATCGAAGGCTTATGAAAACGACCGCTCGCAGCTTAACCTACGCTAAACGACCAACAACTCCTTGAATGCCGGAGAAGGATACAGGGCGTCTACCCAGTGTATCTCCCAGATACAGCAGTCTACACAGAGAAGTTCGTGGAAGAAGCTCATGAATCTACTCTACACGGAGGGACGCAGTTGACAATGGCGAAAGTACGAGAACGGCACTGGGTCCCGCGCCTAAGACGACTGGTGAAGCGTATCGTGAAAAAATGCCCAGGATGCAAACGATTCCAGGCCGCAGCCCTTGCTGTACCGCCTCCTGGACTGCTGCCGCGAGATCGAGCTGAAGGATCCACTCCCTTTCAAGCTGTGGGGGTCGACTATGCTGGCCCAATCAAGTTTAAAGCCACTGAAAGACGTGAAGGAAAAGCCTACCTTATTCTGTATGCCTGCAGTCTGACAAGGGCACTGTACCTCGACCTGGCGAGAAGTTTGCAGACCGGTGAATTCCTTCTAAGCCTGAAAGGATTAATAGCAAGGCGTGGCAGACCAACTGCGATATATTTAGACAACGGCAGTACTTTCATTGGAGCCGTAGCTTGGATTAAGCAAGTGCAGAACGACGAGAAGCCAAATGATTTCCTTGCACGTCACCAAATCACAAGGAAGTTTAACCTAGGCCGAGCCCCCTGGTGGGGAGGCCAGTTCGAGCGCATGATAGGGCTGGTCTAAACAGCAGTGAGGAAAACCATCGGCAACGCCTGTCTCAGCTTTGAGGAGCTAAAAAAAAGTCTTTCTAGACGTAGAAATAGCCTTGAATGGTCGCCCACTGAGCTATGTTGAAGACGACGCACAATTACCGGTCTTGACACCGAATTCTATGCTCTTCAGCCAACCAAATAGTCTACCTGATAGGGAGGTACACTATGAAGAGAACCTACAACTTAGACGGTGAGCGAAATACCTGAGAAAATGCAAAGATGCGATTGGGAACCGCTGGACGAAAGAGTACCTTCGTGGGCTGCGAGAACGTCACGCCGTAAAACATAAAGATTCCCCTTGTGGGGTTGAGAAGGGAGATGTGTGCGTTATCAAAGACGACAACAAAGACAGAAATAAGTGGAAGCTTGGGATAGTGGAAGAGCTGATTGCGGGACGTGACGGAGTCGTTAGAGCTGTGAAGCTTCGAGCAGGCAAGAGCTATCTGGAGAGAGCAGTACAGCAGTTATATCCACTGGAGCTGTCCTGTGACAAGCCTCGGGAAGTGCCGAAACCTCCACTGAATCCTGAAGTGCGTGCCTTCAGACAAAAGCGGGATGCCGCAGTCACAGCCAGACTACTAGTCCAAAATATTGCTGAACGTGACTAAGACGACTAAGAAACATTGTTCCTTTGAATACTCAATTTAGACTGTTTAGAAAGAGGAACATTAACTGATAATTTGAACACTGATTTCCGTCTACTAGGTTTCAATCGGAAGAAATTTAATAACTTTACTTGAATTGTATTTGCTCCCGTGACAGAAGCAAATAGGGGAGTGTGTCGAGATAATTCAGCTGTATTGTGTGACATTTAGATAAGTGATTAGCGTTATGTGATCTCTTTTCTTGCGATTTCAATCTAGACAATAGAATCAATTAATCAGCCCATATATCGTCGTTGTCTAGGATTTAGGGTGTGTCGCACGTCAGTGATAAAAAGAAAATCGGTACGTGATCAAAAAACAGTGAATAAGGAAAATAAAAAAACCGTGAGGTTAACGAAGGACAGCCTGGTGTTTTTGGTATTCGCAACACCTTGTTTAATACTGACAAGAAAAACACGGCAGAGAAAATCAAAAAAAAATTTTCTTTTCATTATTTTACTTCATTTGAGTTTTTTTCTGGGGTGGAAAAACACGTTGCTCGCCTGCAAAGTCCGCAGATGTTGTGAAATATCCCATTGCAAGATCTGCAGCGGGTTATTATTTAATGAAACGTGCTAATTAATATTTTGTATATTAAACGTGTTAATTGATTTTATCCAACAAAAGTCAATAAAGCCATAAGTAGAACTGACAGGAGTTAACGCCTCGAGTAGATGGTGGAGGACCGAATTCTTTTGGTGTTCAAAGCTCGTCATGAGTTTTTGCGTGGAAATATTTTACAACACATGGAGCGCCGTCTTTTCCTAAACTTTTTAAATTGCAAGAAAACAATATATAAACAACTGCGTTTACGTTGTTTTAAAACAATTGGTTCATACTTGCGTTCATGGAGACTTTTTTCTTTTCAACACCTCTGCTCGATTTTTACAGACGACCACTCTAAAAATCTTATCGTCAAGTATTCTGTACTACTTTTATCTAACATTTTGATCAATGGAGAACAGAGAATGGAACCATTTAGTGGCACTTTGAAAAATTCTGACCGCCGGGCTTTTGGTCCGTGCCCGGCAATCTGATCAGAAGCGTTCAAAGTGTCGACAACCGAGCGATATTATAGGCTGCACGGCACGGAGAATTTGTCCACTAAATGTTAATATATGAAAGTCATATATTTGAACTGCGGATAAAGACGTGAATGAAAGCGATCCTCGCAGTGATAAACACTACTTGAACCCATGACCTCTGCGATACCGGTGCATTGCTCAACCAACTGAGCTAACAAGCCAACTGGGAGCTATTCATCACTTCACGGGTTTATTTGGAACCAACATAATGACCAGCTCCCGGTTGCCTTGTTAGCTCAGTTGGTAGAGCACTGCACCGGTATCGCAGAGGTCATGGGTTCAAATCCCGTACATGCCTGAATTGTTTTCAGGCCTTACTTTCACTACTGCTAAAGTACTGCACATTACTGCGATGATCACTTTCATTCACAAACATCTCATAATCATAAGAAGTTTGAAAAACCTTTCGGTGGAAATTCTGTGAAAATTTCTGACTGCCATTCATTTCGTCTATTTTAGAACGCGCCTAGTTGCAGGGCAGTTGGAGCCAGCTTATTCTGAAAGTAGAAAAAAATGATAGTTATAGCCAAAATGTACTTTTAAGTATTTTGAAATCTGATCTTCGAGTATTCTCTAACATTTTTATTTAACATTTTTTATAAAGAAAAACTAAATATACAATTTATGAGCGAAAAATGTCAGAATTCTTTGCGTTAAGTGACCATAAGATTCGCCATGCTTGAGTCATTGTCTACTTTGTAGACGTCGTAGTCTAAAATAACCAATTAAGGCCAGTTGATTGGCATGCCCGCCCATGCCTATTTAGAGTGACTATATAAGCATGTACTTCATAGTTCATTTTGTAGCATGCGCAGCACAAATCAGGGAGAGGTCAGTAAAAAGTATTCAGAGATAATCAAATTGTAAGAGTCGAAGAAATTAACCAGAGTTCCACAGAGTGGGATAAAATTGGATGTAAGTAGAATTGATTGTGTATTAGAGAACCGGGAAAGGCAGATCGAGAGTACTTGGTGTCTTTCGCCGAGTATGGTGTGCTTCACAGCGCATAGTTTCCTCCTTAAGTGCGACCCAACATTATTCTGAACTCTTCAGTAACGTGGTTTTTTGCTCAGCTAGTGTAATGTTCGCGACATTATTAGTATGAAAACAGTTGCCTTGAAACTGTAATTTTCGACGAACATTTAAAATTTACATTGGACTTCCATTCCAAAGTATTGTGAAGCATTGAAGACGAGTGAAAGCGAATGCAATGAAGTTCTCTTAGTTTTTCCGATGATACATGGTTTTTTGCCGCAGATACATGGTAACCAGAAATTAGTGTTGTATGGTGAACAGCTTGTTCTTGATTCATTCCATTGTATGATTTTTGTTCTGATTGTCATGTTTTGTTTACCTATAAAATGTAACACCATCGACCGTGTATTTGCTTCCCACAATTTCAGAAATACTATAAGAAGTGGTTAGGATTTTGAGGCAAATTTATGATAAATTCAACAGAAACATCGAGACTAATGATATTGTTTGCTTTTTCTGCGGTAGAGAACTGCACTTGACATGAAGATTAGAACACTGGTTAACCTTTACTTTAACCTTCACAAATTTTAAGATGCAAAACTGCAAGGAATGATCACTAATATCAGATATTATAATGATTTTAGATATATGAAATTCATATATTTGCACTGCGGTGAAGAGACGGATATAAGAGGTCCTCGCAGCTAAGAACACTACTTGAACTAGTAGCTGAAAGTAAGACCTGAAAAAAATTCAGGCCTGTACGGGTCAACAACAACAGTTAGTTTTAATGAGAACTGAAAAAAATTCAGGCCAGTACGGGATTTGAACCTAGGACCTCTGCGATACCGGTGCAGCGCTGTACCAACTGAGCTAACAAGCCAACTGAGAGCTGGATAATATGTTAGGTCCAAATAAACCATCCAAGTGATGAATAATGATTTTAGATATATGGAATTCATATATTTGCACTGCGGTGAAGAGACAGATATAAGAGATCCTCGCAGCAAAGAACACTACTAAATTAGTAGTTGAAAGTAAGACCTAAAAAAAATTCAGGCCAGTACGGGATTTGAACCCATGACCTCTGCGATACCGGTGCAGCGCTCTACCAACCGAATTAACAAAGCCAACTGAGAGCTGGTTAATATGTTGGGTCCAAATAAACCATCCAAGTGATGAATAATGATTTTAGATATATGAAATTCATATATTTGCACTGCGGTGAAGAGATGGATATAAGAGATTCTCGCAGCTAAGAACACTACTGAATTCGTAGTTGAAAGTAAGACCTGAAAAAAATTCAGGCCAGTACGGGATTTGAACCCAGGACCTTTGCGATACCGGTGCAGCGCTCTACCAACTGAGCTAACAAAGCCAACTAGCAGCTGGTCAATATGTTGACCCGTACAGGCCTGAATTTTTTTCAGGTCTTACTTTCAACTACTAGTTCAAGTAGTGTTCTTAGCTGCGAGGACCTCTTATATTCGTCTCTTCACCGCAGTGCAGATATATGAATTTCATATATCTAAAATCATTATAGTATCTGATATTAGAGATCATTCCTCGCAATTTTGCATCTTAAAATCTGTGAAGGATAAAGTAACGGTTAACAAATTTAAAGTGCGAAACTTCTCACAGTTTTCTGCTGATTGTTTCAATGCCGAACTTTCCCAAGTGTACTGGAATGCTATTGTTGAAAGGAAATTGTGCGATGTGAATGATTTGTTCTCTTCTTTTTATAACAAGTTTAATAAGCTTGTCAACAAACAAGCACCTATGAAGACAATTTCAAATCGTAAAGCAAAACAGCTCTCCAAACCATGGATAACTCAAGGCTTACGCACCTCCATTGAGATTAAAAACAAATTATATGCATCTGGTGATGTCTCTAAGTACAGAACTTGTAGAAACAAAATTTGTAGCCGAACACGAAAGTAAACAACAATACCATTTACATTTTTTTGACTCTAACTTGACTAATATGAAAAAAACGTGGGAAGGAATTACCGTAATTTCCGTCCATTTACCCGCACGGCAGATTAACCGCATCGGTCAATTTTTGCAATAACGAGAAAAACATTTCAAAAGATTACCTGCACTGCCAGATAACTCGCACCCAAAAACAAAAGAAAATCGTCGACTCGCACAAAGTTCCTTCAATGTTTTTGTTGACATGATATCCTTTGGCGTGCAATTAATAAATTTTCACACTTTTTGTCTTCGCTGTTTCATTGAGAATGATACTTCCTAAAATCTGTTGTAACAAAATCGATATCTCGAGATTTGTAGTTGAAGAAATCCCTTGAAAGGCAATGCTAGCTAAGAAATTTCACTGATGCGTCGAAAAGTCTGTCGCATCATTTATTATGCGGCGCCACGAAATGAACATGCCCTGAAGCCAGCTTTTTCACAATTAAATTCTTTTAGTTTCAAGTTCACTTCCCGTGTACGTGAGAATTGTTTTTTGAAATCAAAAAGAAGCAAGCTGTGAAATTGACAAGGTAAGAAAGTAAGGGTACAAACAAGATAAAAGCTTTGTTTTCGAGTTTTGTATGTTTTCGATTTGCATTGGCTTTCACCGAGAGCATTAAGAACGAGTCTCTGTAAGAATCAAACGTCTTAGGAAATGAAAATTTTCAACCCCCCTTCAAATTTTGCATGCAGTTAGGCACTCAGGGGGGATGCACAAAAATACCCTTTTTAAAGGATGCAGCACTCTTGTTGCCCTGGTAACAACGACTGCTTGTTCGAGGCCTGGGGCCTCATTTTCATACAAAACATCGCAAAAAAGAGTGAAATGTTTATTTCTCTATCTCAAGCTAAATACAACATTACAAATTGGCACTTCTACCATAAATAGTAACATCATTCGTCTTCACTTTGATACATTTTATTTTGCCTGGGATTGAATGTGAACACGCTAATAGATTATTTATCTCGGTACAGTTTCGGTCATTTTTGTTGTCGGGTAAAACTGGGAAAACGTTTATCTGAATTTCTCCGAAAGTATACCGATTCTGGAACTGAAAATACACCTAGCTGGTTATAATATTCTAGTTTTTAAAAATGTAAAACTCTCTGCGAGCCTACCTCTACTTTTTGTAGGGGCAATGCGCGAAAAAAGGTCCAAATCAGATATTGCATAATTTGGCGATGTTTACATCTAATGTTCTCAACAACAAACGTTTCAGACAAATGAAACATGTGAGGCTATGAAAGAATGTTATCTTATGAGCAATATCCCGAAGAGAAATCTCACCTCTAGTTTTCATCTTTTGGAAAAAATTGATCAACCTTCATGGAGGACAACTCGACGTAACTACAAACATATACCTCAAATCGTGTGCATTTCATCCAGATTCAGAGCGCTGCACCTTTTTTCATGGGAATTTGAGCGATCCGAAGTCCTCTGAAGATACACAGTTATACTTGTATGTCATTTGAAACATGTCGAAGTCGAGTGATCTACACAAAACTATCCTCACACCGGTCATTTGTCATAAACATGTACGTTGTCACGATGGCGTGACGCTGTATTTCTCCTTGAAGATTGCATCGGTCGCTCCAAAGAAGACGACAAATAGATATTTTTCATATATGTCAGCAGATTTCCTTTTTCTGAAGTAAAAACAACCAAAAAAAGAGAGGAAAACTTCGATTGAACGGTCGTAAACACTGAGAATCTGAGAGCGTAAATCGTAACTTGTCAGCGGCAGTACTACATGTCAAACCCAGTTGCAAGCAATTTGAACGACATAGGCGTCCCCTTACAAATAGCAGATTCGGGCACTTATCATTTCCTTGTGACAGTAAATAAGATATTTCGAATCATCTGAAAACTGTCAGAAAACTGTTAGAAAATTGGCATAAGATATGATGAGGAGAGACCTATCACCGACGCAGTGCAATCGAGTCAATCAATGTTTCCTTCCATGTCTTGAAAGAGAAAAAATCATAGCAAAGTTTGAAATAAAAGATTTAATGAAATCATAATGTCATAATTCCACATTTCAAACAACTTATTATCCACACGTAAATCGTAACTTGTCACGTAAACGAAACTCCTAATGGTAAATATGAAATATGGATTGCTTCATGTCCTTCAGGAAAAAGAACAGCGATTTCGTCACCATTATTTTCCATACTTTTCTTCCGAATATCTTTTACAAGCTTAAAGAAAGATGAATATAATGCAATCTCCCAGTGATTTACACTAGAGGAAGTCAAAGGTCTCTTTAATTTCCCCCTGATGTTCACTCCATCTCAATGTGGCTTTCGCAAGGCACATTCTACTCGGCATGCAATCCTAGATATTGTGAATGCAATACAGACAAATATGAACAACCGTTTATTCTCGTGCGGGATTTTCATTGATCTGAAAAAGGCTTTTGATACCGTAGATCACGAAATTCTTTTGCGCAGGTTAGATCACTATGGTTTTCGCGGCATTATGCACATCTAATTTCCTTCCTACTTGCAAGGGCGAACTCAAACAACTCAAATTGGTCCTCATATTTCTGAAAGGTTAGATTCTACCTGTGGAGTACCTCAGGGTTCTGTTCTAGGCCCACTACTTTTTTTGTTATATATCAATGACATACAGGAATCGTCAGATAAGCTTAGTTTTTACCTTTTTGCGGATGATACAAATTATATTTTGCCCTGCCCAAAGGAAACTTTCTTATCAACCTAAAATCGTGATATTTGATAACAAACAGAACAAGAAGGTGGCTCTGGAGCATAAAGATTGTGTCAAATATCTCGGGATTTTAATTGATAAAAATTTGTCTTGGAAACGCCATATTGACCATATAATCAATAAAGTAAGCAGAACCGTAGGATTAATCGCAAAATTACGACACTTTCTATTAACGCATACCCTCTTAAATATATACCAAGCTCTTATGGCTCCTTACTTAACACACGGTCTCACAGTATGGGGTCAGGCTTGAAAATCTTACCTTGGCAAGCTCCTAAAGTTAAAGAAACGAGCTGTTCGCTTTATCTATTTTTCTGATCATAATGAAAATGTAATTCCTTTATTTGTTGACGCTCATATCTTACCGCTAAAATTTGTTCATTATGAATCTATAGCTAATTTGATGCTTGACGTTCGAAACAGAACAGCTCCATCCAATATTCAAGATTTATTTCAAGATATACATAATGTTCATTCTTACAATACACGTTCTTCTTCCTCTAATAACTTCTATACCAAACCTTCTAGGCTATCCGTTCAAGCGAATTCCTTCTCTCGAATAGGAGTAAAAGTGTGCAATGCAATACCTCAAGCATTAAGAACTCTTTCCAAAAATGCGTTAAAAAAAAAACTCAAACAGATTTTATTCAACATATTAGGTTCACAAGACTCTTATATAGATTTATCTGAGATTATACAAAATATAAAATCCTGGTAATACTTCTCCTGATCTGTCCTGACTATCTTTATAAACAGTAGCTGCACTTTTAATATTTTAAATTAGGTCAATGTAACGGTTTTTCTTGTTGTTATTCAATACTGTCTCTTTCCCTTCTACTTTATTAGTTAATTTCTGTTGGCAATATATTTTTGTAATTCGGCTATTAAGGCATGACCCGCTTAGATTAGCTTTTGCCAGTTGCAGGCAAGCCCTTTTCTGTAAAATTTAATTGTAAATGAATTAAGCGGTGTGTTTGTGTGAAGTGTGTGTGTGTGTGTGCTTTCACAACTTTTCAACTTAAAATCATAAAAGCTATCCACATTCAGTGGGAGAAACCTACACTTAATCATTAACTTTATCATGTTAATTTAAAACTTTCCTCGTAAATGCATACATTGTTCTGTTACTATTGTTTGTTACTATCGTCCACTCAGCATTTTGTTACACACTTTAAATTCAACTTTGTACTTTGTATTATTCAGAACATTCAACTCTGTAAATCACTGCAGTTATTCATTGCTCGTTACTAGTTAGAAGGCTAAGCTATGAATTTTTTCAACTTGTTATTCAAAGAACAGCTCGGCTAAGAACGTGGATGGGAAATGAATTGCTTTTGTCAACGTCGTCTTCCAAGGATCGCTTTGTCAGTCAATCATCAACCTTACAGAGTGGCGCAAAAGGCGAGTGACGTGTCAGCGAGTGACGTGTGAAAAAAAGTTACCGTAATTTTACACGTTTGCTGTTAAGGCTCTTCTCAGGGCTTGAAATCATTACAAAGCACCGCACTTCATATAATAGAAGCCTTCATCAGACATGTGTATATGACATTTTGCATTTTGTCCCTCAATATAGAATGGATAAGAAGCAGTTAAAAGCAAGCTTAACGAAGTATTTCGGAGAAACAACAGCAAAAATAACCAAAGAAACAACCGAAGATGAAATCAAACGTATCTATGCTGCACGGTCAGCAACATATGACGAGGTACTCTAAAATAGTAACATAATAATAATAAGGGTCTGGGGGACGATGTGGCACATTGCCGTTTAACCCACCGGACACCTGATGCATCACTCAGTGTTGCGTTTCTCGAATGTTCCAGTACTACTGGAAAGGGGCCCAAGGCGACACCAGACTTGTGTCGTCTTTATCGAACATCTCTAATCGTAATAACCGGCTTGAACTTTCTCATCATATAGGAACATTCGGCGGCGCGCACTTCATATTTCAAGCCACTGGCCGAATCTTTGCATAACGCCCTTAAAGAAGTTTACCAGGACAAACCAATGGATCAGATCAAAATCATTGACGCCGGAGCTGGGACAGGTCTGATTGGAGTTGAGCTCAAGAAACTCGGATACACCAACCTATGTGCTTTGGACATCTCAGCTGAGATGTTAACGGAAGCAAAGAAGAAAGAGATCTATACTGAATTCATTTGCACATCTTTGAACGGGCAGTCGATACCTCAAATTAAATCTGGGCAATTCGATGCTTTGATTTGTGGTGGGGCGCTCATTACAGGACGTATCGGCTCCTCTGCTTTCGTGGAGATGATAAGAATGGTTCAAACTGGTGGGTCTGAGTATGATTTTAGATTGAGGACCTAACATGTAAAATCTTCTCACAAGTTTTTTGCGGGTTTGTTTTTGTTTTTTTTGAAAACTCAAATCGTGAGATAGATCAGGTAATGAAGACTTGTGTAACACCCTTCTTGATAAATTCCCTTGACATCTGGCATCTGACCCTCAAATCATCTGCTGGGGTCAAATCTTGTCTCTGCAAATTCGCTTAAAGAATTTTTTGATGTATCAAGAGCACGCCCCCAAGCTGGTCTCTTCAACTTCTCTTTGGATGATGTCACAGGTTATAGGTTCACCAACTCTTTGAGTTTAATCTAATGAATACATGGACAAAAAGGAAAAGAATAATGAAAATTTCCTATGATAAAACTAGTTACAAGATCCGCGCTAAATTCTAATGTTAACTTCTTTGCAGATGGCGTCCTCTGTTTCAACATAATGAAAGAGGAATTAGAACATTATCAAGAAATGATGACGGAGCTGGAAAAAGCTGGCGAATGGATGTGCATGTGCAAAGAGTCTTCAGCTTTCTATGCAGCCGAGGACTTGCCCAGTGAATGCTGGGAGTTCGTTTACAAAGTTTTAAAGAATTAAGAAACATGTACCATTACAGTTAAGCCTACCTCATTTAGGCCATACTGGATAATCATTGTTTAAGCTGACATAAAACATCAGTTATAATGCTGCTGTGAAGTTTTGATGTTTAAAAAGCAAGTATATGAAATAAATCAAGCTGTTTAAACGACATTGTCCTGATGTTGTACTTACGTTTTTTCACGTGCCGGTGGGCGGCGAGCCCGTAACCATTTCAAATATTCTTTTAAGGCTTGTGTTTCGTTTCCTGATATGTTTAGTTGTATTTTAGAAAGATTAGAAAATGTGTTAAGATAAATGTTAGCAATTTCAAAATCCGTAACTAATCACTTTAGAAACGAAACAAGTTTGCACTAATTCACATGATGGCCGCTGAAACTTGGAAAATATTTTACAATAGCTTACTCTCTATAGCAAACGAGCCATGAAGAACATAATGACCAGCTCACAGTTGGCTTGTTAGCTCAGTTGGTAGAGCATTCCATCGGCAATGAAGAGGGTTCAAATATATTGGGACAGAAAACTAGGTAACACAGAGACAATAAAAGAACTACAATAAATAAAACTTGGGTCGCTTGTTTCAGGTTGAACAAGATCTGGAAATAACAAAGAGAGGGCTAACAATCGCATTACCTCGGAAAAGCTGCCGGTCATCACCGCTGCGAGTAGCATTGGCAGAAGCAGAAGTATCATCAAACCGGGTGGATTTGTCTTTCTGCAGGCTTTATCCTACGCTTTCTTGATAGTTTTTCATCTTCCGAGTTGTCTGCGAGATTATCTTGCTCATATTCTTGGACAAAAAACCATCCAGTATCACTTTTATCGGCTTATTTAATCAATTTTTGTCGTTTGCGGATTAAAGTCAAAGAAGTTTCCAAAGATTTTTGAGCCAGAGCGTGCTCTCCTCTTCTCAGAGAATCAAGCACTGAGAAATAGTGATCTTCCATCCCGCATTAAAATTATCAGTAATTAACGGATGGTTATACATGTTTTCAGCGATATGCTGATAATCATTCAAAGGACTCATTCAAGAAAAAATAAATCATGGAAATAGACCTTTTTACAGTTCCCAGCGCCATATGGGAAATGCAACCGTGCACACGTGAGAACGAGGCTGAGGTTGACTCGTGTTAAATCTCTGTGCTCTTATTGAAATTCATACTTAGGCAGCAAAATTGTTCGATTTTTGAGGAAAAAGGATGGTCCTAGCCGAAATCTCGATAAAGCTAATTTTTCTCCCAAAAAGAAAGGAGAGTAGTGTGCCGCTTTTGGTTGTTCAAATACATTTTATGGCCCCAATGGTTTGCCAACGAGCTTTCACTTCTTCAAGTTTATGCATGGAGGTATGTATTTTTGCTAAGTATTATCGTTCGATACTTATCTTATTCTCTGTGAATTATGGATGAGGGTGACTATTGTTGCAAAATTAGTACAAATTTTCAATTAGGTACCTGAATTGTTTTAAGTTCGATAGAGTTTTTTTTCATTGCGGCAGTAGGTCAATAAGTTCAGTACTCCTCAACTGTTTACTACATGGCTTGCCTAAAACACTCCTAGCAGAGAAACTCATGGAAAGTAATTGCTTTTAATAAAATAACCAAGACACTGTATCTTCAGAGTTTTCACTTATTCTGGCAGACCCAGAAAACTGACACAAATTTGGTAGCAATTGTGACAAAAGCAGTTTTCAGTAGTTGTTGTTTTTGTTTTTTATGATAGCATAGTAATCCACTGTGGATGCCACATGGAACTCTCACAAAATATTTTGTGTGCTTTATGTATCAATCAATTTGATGCTTCAAATTGGAAAAAAGAAAAAGTGAGTTTCACCAACTAAAAGAGTTCTCAACACAAAGATGAACTGACATTAAATTTTACTATTCACAAAATTGTCCTCATAATTAGAAGTTTGATAGAAGTCTTGCAAAAAATAATTTATCATATAATTCGATGGTCTGAAAGATTCTCTTTCAAACAAATCTTATGGTAACTGTAACAGTATAAAATAAATATCTTGATTTGGATATATTTCTCAATCTTTTAAGTATCTCAAAATTATATTATCATAACATTGGTTAACATAAGGTAATAAGAACTAGTATAGCAAACCTTTGTGTCAGAAAGCCTCTGAGTGCCAAGAATGGGAATATCAATTCACTGAATGTTTATGACTGACAGAAACTTAAATGTATGTAAAGGACTAGCATTGTTGAGATCAGTAGCTGAGGAAGCATTTCTGCTCTCTTCCTTTAACCCTTAAATACCCAAGATCTGATTGTTAATTCTCCCTTCTAGTTGCTACACATTTACTTGTAAATAAGTTATGAGAATTTGATGTAAGATCAAGATAACTTCTGCCTGATAAGTTTCAGTATTATCACTATCCGTTTCTGGATAGTCTTTGGATATTATAGGGAGAAGTTACATGAATCAGTCACTTTTGGGAGTTTTTAAATTGTCTATTATTTTAGTCTGATTCTTTCAATGCTGTCTTGCCACTTAATAAATTACCATGAGTGGCAAACTCAAATGGTTTTCAATGTATCACGAGCATAAGTTGTGGACCAGATGGGTTTCAAAATATTATGACAGCTGTTAGTTACAGTTTCCCTCGTGGGGTTGATAGAAAGAAGGTTATAATCAAGTGGCTGTACAGGCTCTATTGTATAGTTTCTCATAAGATACAATGTACGAATGGCAAACTGAAATACATCTTGGTAAACAAAATGGGAATAACTTTAACTGAAGAATATGGTACAACAACAAGTACAACATCAACAACAGCAGCAATAACAAATCTCCTCTACCTAGAGGGCTACAGCCTTTGCCTCGCTTTCTAAGCCATACTGAACAACTTCTGTGGTACTTCCTGTGATGCCTTCCTCTTAACACGATGTGGCGATATTCTCAGGAAACAACAAGGTAATCGTAAAGCTGAATGAAATTAATCTCAGGTAAATTACGGAGATCGCTCGACCATCCAAGGACTGAAATCCTTACCATAGTTGCTTCGTATTTGAAGTCGCTCTAGTTTTTTTCTAGGTCCTAGACATCTTTAAGAAGTTTCCGGTTTTCTCCACTGCTTGATGGAAGGACGTGTCACATCAGCAAAGCATGAACTTTCGACACTAATTCGGCTCTAATTCCGCCCGCCGATTTTGAATTAGATTTTAAAATCTCCCTGAGATCTTTTGCTTCGAGTTTCTGGATGTCATCTAATGAGGAAATTTCCATACTATTGTATTAAAGAACCATTTTGAAGGGAGAATCGCATTGAAAAGTGCACTCGAACGTGAAATGTCAGCATATCAGCTGTTTGAAAGAACCGCCGGGTCAACCCCAGCCTTGTTATCGTGTGTGCGCGGTTACCAATCCAATATGGCACCGTGAACTGTAAAAAGGTCTATTAAGCAGTTAACACGTTACAATTTAAACATACTGTGGTCAAGAAACTTTAAAAGCATAAGCTCACTACCATACTTTAAAATTGATGGAAGTTAAGAGAACAGTTGAGGGTACGGAATGAAAGGCATGAAGACAAAGAAACAATATTTATTGTGATTAATTCTGTGACTGGTGGATTTAGCCGAGTGGATTTAGTATGAGTGACTGCTTCAACAGTCCGACCACAGGTGTCCGATTACAACTAACTGTCCGATTACACTATCCGATTAAAACTTTACGGAATGATTAGTGATGCGAATGTACCAAAAACATTTGAGGAATTTGTAATGGTTATGATCTACCTGAAATAAAGTAATCCTGTTGGCTTGGAGGCTCATCAGGAGGTTAAATTCTTACATGTCGCTGTAAAGTTAAATGGATATCCCCTTCTGAAAGCAAAGAACAGAATTATGTATAAACTGGAATGTTGGAATGCGGAATAAAGTACTAATTGTTTAGGTCGTCAATCAGTAGTCAGTCGGTAGAAACGAGCACAATTTTCTGCAAAATTGACTGGAGAGCAAAGGATGATGGGAGGTGAAGCTTTACGGACTTAGTAACCGTATTTTGCCCCTGAGGCAAAGTCTCTCGGAAGATTTTTTCCACCTCGCCATACGTTTCTTATTATTTTTGTTCAAAGATACCCTTACGGGTGATTCAGTGCGGATAAGACTCGACCCACAGTTTAGAAATAAGATCAATTTAAATACCTCGGAGAATTTGTGCGCTGAAAAGCCAAATTAATCGTTGACATTTCTAGATAAATGATGATCTTAACAAGTTTGAAAAAAACTTTCGGTGGAAATTCTGTGAAAATTTCTGACTGCCAGACATTTCGTCTATTTTAGAACGCGTCTGATTGCAGGGCATTTAGAGACAGGGTATTCTGAAACTAGGAAAAATGATAGTTATAGCAAAAATGTACTTTGAAGTATTTTGAAATCTGATTTATATATACTCTCTAATATTTTGTATCTAACATTTTTTCAAAATGGTGGAGAAAAAAAATACAGAGTACTTGGTGATCAGGTCACAAAATCGGTTTGCACATTTGAGGTTTAACAAAATACCTTAGTGCCTTTCGCTGAGCGTGGTGGGCTTGCTTGACAGTTTCCTCCTTAATTGCGACTCAACATTATTCTGAACTCGTCAGAAACGTATTTTTATTTGCTCAGCTAATGTAATGTTCGCAATATCATTAGTATAAAAATAGTAGCCTTGTGAAACTGTAACTTCGATGAACATTTAAAATATACATCGGACTTCCATTATAAAGTATTGTGAAGCACTGAAGGCGATTGAAAGCAAATGCAATGATGTTCTCTTGGTTTTTCCGATGATGTTCACTTGCCGCAGATACATGGTAACCAGAAATTATTGCTGTATGGTGAACAGCTTGTTCTGGATTCATTCCATTGTATGATTGTTCTTCTGGTTGTCATGTTTTGTTCACCTCTAAAGTCTAACACCATCGACCGTATATTTGCTTTCCACAATTTCGGAAATGCTATAAGGACTGGTGGGGATTTCGAGACAAATTTATGATAAATTCAACAGAAACATTGATACCAGTGATAAGGTTTGTTTTGTCTGCGGTAAAGAACTGCACTTGACTTGAAGATTAGCCTTAGTTGTTTTATAAATGATATTCAACTCTTTAAAAACATGTTTCGATAGTTCTTCTGTCATCTTCAGTTATGAATAATACAAAGTACTGAGTTGAATTTAAAGCGTATGACAAAGTGCTGATTGGACAAAACAAATAATAGTAACAGAACAATGTACGCATTTACAAGGAAAGTTTTAAATTAACATGATAAAGTTGATGATTAAGAGTAGGTTTCTCCCATTGAATGTGGTAGCTTCTTTGATTTTAAGTTGAAAAGTTGTGGAAGCGTGATCCAAGATGCTAAAACACTCCTCAAAACAAGCGATGAGTGGATGTCTGCGAGGGGTCTGTTCTGTGTCAAATTGTTGGACTTGACACCAAAGAATCATTTGGTTGCTGTTGCAAAGCACCTGTGGTTGAATAAATTTGCTCACATTGTTTTGAATCTTTCAAGATTTTAGAAAAGGAAAAACGTGGAAAATCATCTGGCAGTTTTTTTGCTTGGTTGTTTGTGTTTTTAGAAAACTCAAACCGTGAGATCCGGTAGTGAGGACTCACGTAACACCCTTCTTGATAAATTCCCTTAAAATCTGGCATCTGACCCGTAAATCTTCTTCTGGGGTCAAATCTTCTCTCTGCAAATTCGCTTGAAAGAATTTTTTGATACACCAAGAGCACGCCCCCAAGCTGGTCTCTTCAACTTCTCTTCGGATGATATTGCAGTTTATAGGTTAACCCTTTTACTCCCATGAGTGACCAAGACAGAATTTCTCCATATTGAAGAGAATTACTAAAGAGATCTTAGCAGTGAAAGGGTTCACAAATTTCCCATGATAAAACCTTTCAAGATCCGCACTAAATTCCAATGTTAACTTCTTTTCAGATGGCTTCCTCTGTTTCAACATAATAAAAGAGATGATGAACACTAAAAGAGATGATGACGGAGCTGGAGAAATTTGGCGAATTGATGTGCATGTCCAAAGAGTCTTCACCTTACTCTGCAGCCGAGGACTTGCCTAGTGATTGCTGGGAGTTCGTTTACAAAGTTTCGAAGCACTAAGAAACATGTTGCATGGCAGTTAAGCCTTGCTCATCTAGGCCATAATAGAAAATCATTGTTTTAGCTGACTTGCAACATCATTTATAATGTTGTTATGATGTTAAATCAAAAGCAAGCACATGAAATAAATCAAACTGTTCAAACGACATTGCCCTGAAGTTGTACTTACAGTTTTGCACGTGTCGGTGGGCGGCGAGACCGCAGCCATTTCAGATTTTTTGTCAGATTTTTTTTTCCTGATATTCTAAATTGTATTTTTATACAAATTAAAAACTCGAAAATATAGATGCCTTTTTTAAATTTAAACATAGCGGTAAAAATAAAAGCTTTTAAGTTGGCTTGTTAGCTCTGTTGGTAGAGCGCTGCACCGGTATTGCAAAGGTCATGGGTTCAAATCCCGTACAGGCCTGAATTTTTGTCAGGTCCTATTTTCAACTACTCGTTCCAGTAGTGTTCGTAGCTGCGAGGATCTCTTAATTTCAAGACAGCAAATGTTTGCATTACTTTATGGCCGCCATGTTGACACCCCTCGCATGGGCTCCAACTTGGCGTTCCCATCCGAAGCGCTATAAATTTATATCAGACATTTAGGCTAATAACTAATCAGCGGAAATGGCTACAGACCTGAAATTTGAGAAATATTCTACAATAGCTCACTCTTTCTAGCAATCGATCTATGAAGACAACGATGAAAAACGGCGAAGTCTACAACCAACATGAAGGACCAAAAAGATATAACTAATAATAATCAAAGATTGGCAAAGTGCGTTCGATCTCTAGTAAAAGTTTTTTTTTATTTTATTGATTGCGCAGAGAAAATAATCGGTTTCTTCAGCTCAAGGCGACCAAGAAAACATTTGCACGTGAGATCGAGGCTATTTGTGCCACATAGCCAGCCAGCCAGTCCAAAATGGCGCCCAATGCCTGAGGAACTAGTCCATAAAACCCTCAAGAGTGATTTCCCTAACAACGACACGATTAGTATGCGTTCCCCCTCGTCGAACGCAATTATATGATGAGGCAACATTTTCTATACAAAGTAAATCTCACAAATAACATGAAATACATCCTGTCGTTTATAGTTGTTTGTTTTTAAGGTCATTAGTGTTCTTACCCTACAAGGTACAAACTGGAGAAAAGACTTTCAAAGTTAATGTTTTCAACAAACAGTTTAATGATCAGGAGGACACCTTCGAGAGCATCACAGAGTACATATATTCGGACTGACTGACTAAATTACGTACGTACTATCGAATTGACTGACCCACCTAAAGACAAAATTAATCGTCTGCCTGATTGACTTGCCAGCCAATCAAGTTTAACTTATTTTATGATTCTTTGTACAGGAGCGAGAATAAATGAGTTCAAGTCCATTTTGCAACACTTTGGATTTTCACGATATGTTACCTTAAAATTAACAATAAGCAAATAAAATAATTGAATCTTACGAGAAAAATAGAAGACGAATCGATCTTAGGTTAACCGTGCTGTAAATAAATAGTAAAGAACTTGTGAAATATTGAAATTTTTCTCTGTGAAGGTCAAGTTACCACTCACATTTAGGAATATTCTGAGCAGCTCCATTTTCTTCTGAAGAGATTCCAGCAATGCAGACGCAGCGGTCATATGAATGAAAGAAATCTCAGAACCAAACTGAAATGACTTTATAAGTGCAGAATTGATATCTGTGTCGTGTTTGTTCACGCTTCTGTTACATGTCCAAAACTGAATATTTAATGTATTGCAATCACTAAATATGAACAAGGCGTGCAAAGGTGTAAATTTTACAAAGGTCCGAACAATAATGCGGTAATACATGTTGGTGCAACGAAGCATGTGATACATAGTTGTGTTACATGTTCATAAAACGTTGGATATACGAGGACACTTTACCTGCTTTGAACAGTAAATTTCGTAGGCTTGAAAAAAATCTACGCTCTCCGAAAGAATACTTCAAACGTTAACGTTAGAAAATTCGTTACATGTAATAAAGAAAGAAGACGTCACTTACAAAGACAACTGAAATGTGTGTTAGAAAAACAAAATTTGGTCTTTCAACATATTTCAGATTTGTGCTGTTATCTTCTAAAGCTATCTGGGGGTATACCCTACGGTATACATGAATGACGGAATCCTACGGGCAAGCGGTCGATCGAGTTATCAGAACTGGGTCTTGCATCCAGTTTTGTAAGCTCTCTCTGCAAATGTTTTAGAAAGTTCTCTGGATTACCTTGGAATTCGGACTAACATAACTTTTAAACGATACTAGACATAAGGGCATGGAAAGTGGCAGCTCTGTTATTGACAGTTCTTTCTAGATTCCTTGATAATTCATGTACACTCTGCCACAGAGTCTGTCACGTGACCCTTTAATATAAAAGGTAACTGATCGTTATGAAGGTCATTCAAGGTCTTTTCACTTCAGAGAACGTCACCCTCCTAACTGACAAATTCCAAATGAAATTTTGTCTTTGATGGTGTGTACCGTGGCGGCAGTGGTGTTCCTACTTGCACTTAACTCATATTGTGTTGTAATAACAAACAAATACTGCGAAAAAAATGCGTGCCTACAGTACCATCCACCAAAATTGTCAGGCCAACGAACCTGATTTCAATCATCCATGACCAAATATAGTCATAACATGAGATTAGTCAATCCCCCCCTGTGCAGTGAAACAAAGATTTTGATTAATTAACCCAGGCAGCTGTGACCGACTTGACCGCATGATTCTGAAGCTGTTCGCTTGAATACATTTCTAGATCAGGTACACATGGTTTTAGTTCGGCTACACGACTCTCAAACGTCGCAACCTCAAGACAGCTGTGCACCCATGAACAGATTCAAAGCCATCACTCCACAAGCTTATTGAAGCAGAGATATCAAAAACCGTTGATTCAATCAATTCCTTTTCATGATATTTTCTTCCATATGTTCTATACAGGGTATCCACTAGTTAACCATACTGTCATTTTGAAGTAACAATTACTTTATACTTTAGCGTGCGCTCATGGCCGATATACGGGAAGTTTAGACAGCGACAGAGAAGTTGCTCGAGGCGTCGTTTGAAAACTTTCCACGCGCTCCATGTCTCCATGAACGCACGTATGAACCAGGTGTTTTAAAACAACGTAAACGCAGTTGTATATATATATGGTTTTCTTGGAATTTAAATCTTTTGGGAAAAGACGGCGCTTGATAAATGCAAAACAGATCAAATTTTTACTAAAAAAATCTCTAAAGAAATAACGGTTTAATAACTTGCTCTTAAACTAAAATAAATAATAGCTTTAGCCAAAATGTACTTTTTAGCATTTTAAAATCTTATCGCCAAGTATTCTGTAGTACTTTTATCTAGGATTTTGATCAATGGAGGACGGAGAATGGAACCATTTAATGGCACTTTAAAAATTCTGACCGCCGGGCTTTACCGTGCCCGGCAATCTGATCAGAAGCGTACAAATTGTCGACAACCGAGCGATGTTATAGGCTGCACAGCACAGAGAATTTTTCCACTAAAAGCCAACTGTCTTTGACATTTCTAAACAAACATCTGATAATCTTAACAAGTTTGAAAGAACCTTTCGGTGGAAATTCTGGGAAAATATCTGACTGCCAGACATTTCATCTATTTTAGAACGTACCTGGTTGAAGGGCATTTAGAGACAGCGTATTCTGAAACTAGAAAAAATTATAGTTATAGCCAAAATGTACATTTAAGTATTTTGAAATCTGATCTTCGAGTATTCTCTAATATTTTTATCTAACATTTTTATAAAAATGGTAGAAAAACTAATACAGATTACTTGCTGATCAGATTACGAAAATCTCATAACCAGATTGAAATGACTTTATAAATGTAGAATTGATATTTGTGTCATGTTAATAAAACGTTGGATATACGAGGACACTTAACTTGTTTTGAACAGTATATTTCGTAGGCTTGAAAGAAATCTACGCTCTCAAAAGAATTCTTCAAACGTTAACGTTAGAAAATTCCAAGATATAATAAAGAAAGAAGAAGTCACTTACAAAGAAAACTGAAATCTGTGCTAGAAAAACAAAATTTGGTCTTTCAACATATTTCAGATTTGGGCTGTTACCTTCTAAAGGCATCTGGGGTATACCCTACGGTATACATAAATGACGGAAACCCACGAGCAAGCGTTTGAGTAATCAGAACTGGGCTTTACTTCCAATTTCGCAAGCTTTCTCTTCAAATGTTTTAAACGATGTCCTGGATAACCTGGGAATTCTGAAAGAGCATAACTTTTAAACAATACTTGACATAAGGGCGTAACAAGTGGCAGCTTTGTTATTTACAGTTCTTTCTAGATTCTTTGATCTGGCTAATTCATGTACACTCTGAGACAGAGTCTGTCACGTGACCCTTTAAGATAATAGCCACCTGAACATTGTCGCTATGAAGGTCATTCAAGGTTTCTTCACTTCAGAGTACGCCTCACTCTTAACTGACAAATTTGTAATCGGAATTTTTGCCTTTGATGGTGTGTACCGTGGCGGCAGTGGTGTTCCCACTTGCACTTAACTCATATCGCGTTTTAATAACAAACAAATACTGCGATAAAAATGCGTGCCTACAGTACCACTCACCCAAAATTGTTAGGCCAATGAACCTGGTGTCAATTGTCCATGACCAAATATAGTCATAACATGAGATTAGTCAACCCACTCTGTCTAGTGAAACAAAGATTTGATTGATCAACCCAAGCAGCTGTGCGTCCATGACAGCTGTGCGTCCATGAACAGATTTAAGACCATCACTCCACAAGTTTATTGAAGCAGAGATATAAAAAACCGTCGATTAAATCAATTCCTTTTCATGATATTTTCTTCCAACATCTGATATCTTTATGTTCTATACATGGTATCCACTAGTTTACCATACTGTCACTTTGAATCAACAAATGGTTCATACTTTAGCGTGCGCTCATGGCCGATAAACGGGAGACAGAGAAAGAGAAGTTGCTCGAGGCGTCATTTAAAATCTTTCCACGCGCTCCATGTCTCCATGAACGCACGTATGAACCAATTGTTTTAAGACAACGTAAACGCAGTCGTTTGGATATTGTTTTCTTGCAATTTAAAACTTTTGGGAAAAAACGGCGCTTCATAAATGTAACATAAATCGAAGTTTTACTAAAAAGAGCTCTTAGGAAATAACGGTTTAACAACTAGCTCTTAAACTAAAACAAACAATAGTTTTAGCCAAAATGTACTTTTGAGTATTTTAAAATCTTATCGCCAAGTATTCTGTACTATTTTCATCTAACATTTTGATCATTGGAGAATGGAACCATTTAGTGGCACTTTGGAAAATTCTGACTGCCGGGCATTTGGTCTATTCGAGACCGTGCCCCCCAATCTGATCTTAAGCGTACAATTGCAAAGTGTCGACAACCGAGCGATACTATTGGCTGCACAGCACGGAGAATTTGTCCACTAAAAGCCAAATTAGTCTTTGACATTTTAGCATTTTAAAATCTTATCGCCAAGTATTCTGTAGTACTTTTAAATAAGATTTTGATCAATGGAGAACGGAGAATGGAACCATTTAATGGCACTTTAAAAATTCTGACCGCCGGGCTTTACCGTGCCCGGCAATCTGATCAGAAGCGTACAAATTGTCGACAACCGAGCGATGTTATAGGCTGCACAGCACAGAGAATTTTTCCACTAAAAGCCAACTGTCTTTGACATTTCTAAACAAACATCTGATAATCTTAACAAGTTTGAAAGAACCTTTCGGTGGAAATTCTGTGAAAATGTCTGACTGCCATACACTCTGTCTATTTTAGAACGTACCTGGTTGCAGGGCATTTAGAGACAGCTTATTCTGAAACTAGAAAGAATGATAGTTACAGACAAAATGTACTTTTAAGTATTTTCAAATCTGATCTTCGAATATTCTCTAACATTTATCTAACATTTTTATGAAAATGGTGGAAAAAACTAATACAGAATACTTGGTGATCAGATTACAAAATCGGTTTGCACATTGGAGGTTTAACAAAATACCACGTGCTAATCGAAAACTATGATTATAAGGCGAGGCAAATATTGCAATTAAATATTTTGTGGCAAAAGCTTTATTTAAAGAAACACTAAATATACAATTTATGAGCAAAAAATGTCAGAATTCTTTGCGTTTAAGTGACCCGATATAGATTCGCCATGCTTGAGTCATTGTCGTAGTCTAAAATAACCAATCAAGGCCAGTTGATTGGCATGTCCGCCCATGCCTATCGATAGGGACTATATAAGCATGTACTTCATTGTTCATTTTGTAGCATGCACAGCACAAATCAGGGAGAGGTCAGCAAAGAGTATTCAGAGAGAATCAAATTGTAAGAGTCGAAGAAATTAACCAGAGTTCCACAGAGTGGGGTAAAATTGGATGTAAGTAGAATTGATTGTGTATTAGAGAACCGAGGAAGGCAGATCGAGAGTACTTGGTACCTTTCGCCGAGTATGGTGGACTTGACAGCACATAGTTTCCTCCTTAAGTGCGACCCAACATTATTCAGAACTCTTCAGTAACTTATTATTATTATTTTGCCCAGCTAATGTCATGTTCGCAACATTATTAGTACGAAAATAGTAACCTTGAAACTGTAATTTCGATGAACAAATCACAAGCACAATTTAGGGAGGGGTCAGTAAAAAGTATTCTGAGAGAATCAAATTATAAGAGTCAAAGAAATTAGCCAGAGTGGGCTTGACAGCACATAGTTTCCTCCTTAATTGCGACCCAACATTATTCTGAACTCTTCAGTAACGTATATTTTTTTTGCTCATTTAATGTGATGTTCGCAACATCATTAGTATGAAAATAGTCGCCGTTGAAACTGTAATTTCGATGAACATTTAAAATTACATTGTACTTCCATTCCAAAGTACTATGAAGCATTAAAGAGGAGTGAAAGCAAATACAATGAAGTTTTCTTGGTTTTTCCGATGATACATGGTTTTTTGCCATAGATACATGGTAACCAGAAATTAGTGTTGTATGGTGAACACCTTGTCCTTGATATATTCCGTTGTATGATTGTTTTTCTGATTGTCGTGTTTTGTTCACCTTAAAAATCTAACACCATCGACCGTGTATTTGCCTCCCACAATTTCGGAAATACTATAAGAAGAGGTTAGGATTTTGAGACAAATTTATGTTAAGTTGAACTGAAACATTGATACCAGTAATAAGGTTTGTTTTGTCTGCGGTGAAGAAATGCACTTGACGTGAAGATTAGCTTTAGCTGTTTTATAAAGGACATTTAACTCTTTAAAAACATGTTCTTCTGTCATCTTCAGTTCTGAATAATACAGAGTATAAGGTTGAATTTAAAGTGTGTAACAAAGTGTTGATAGGACCTCTCTCATTTTCCGACATCTACATAATTCTCCACAATGTCGCACTCTCTGTTCTGATGAGTGTTTTAACATCTTAGATCACGAATCCACAACTTTTCAACTTAAAATCAAAGAAGGTATCCAGACTCAATGGGAGAGACCTACACTTAATCATCACCTTTATCGTGTTAATTTAAAACTTTCCTTGTAAATGCATACGTTGTTCTGTTACTATTGTATGTTTTGTCCAATCAGCGTTTTGTTACACACTTTAAATTCAACTTTGTACTTTGTATTATTCAGAACCTTCAACTCTGTAAATCACTGCAGTTATACATGAAAGAACGTAGAGAATGCCACGTTCTAAAGGCCGCACACAAAGCTATGTACTCTCCTGATTGGCCCAGAGCAAGTAAAACATGCTAGAAATTTACGGTCATCAAGTACCATAAATCTAGTCATTCCCGATGCCTTGGACACTTTTCAGTATAACGCGGCAGCTCTCTTCAATTCTCTGCCATCCAATGTTAAATGCAATGATAATTTAAAATCCTCCAGTAAGCAAACATTATGTATTTTAAGGGAGCGCTGCCGGAATAAGGCGGAATAATTTCTTGCCTAGTTTTAAATAATGTATATATTGTATAATTACATTTTACTGTTTATAACCTAGCTTTTTGCAAATTCATAATTCAGATTTATGTATTTTTATTTATTATTTATTTATTTTTTTTATCTTATATCAGGCGAAGAGCTATACCATGGATGTGCCGATCATAAACCGTTATTATTATTATTACTATTATTATTATTATTATTATTATTATTCATTGCTCGCTACCAGCTAGAAGGTTAAGCTATGAATTTTTTCAACTTGTTACTCAAAGAACAGCTTGGGTAGGAACGTGGGTGGGAAATGAATTGCTTTTGTTAAACTCGTCTTCCAAGGATGGCTTTGCCAGTCGATCCTCAACCTTAAAAAGTGGTGCAAAAGGCGATTGACGCTGATTGGCGATAACAAGCTCATGTAAAAAAAATTTTGGTAATTTTGCACGTGTGCTGTTAAGGCTTTTCTCAGGGCTGAAAATCATTACAAAGCACCGCACTTCACATAATAAAAGCCTTCATCAGACGAGTGCATATGACATTTTGCATTTTGTTCCTCAATGTAGAATGGATGAGAAGCAGTTTAAAGCAAGCTTAACGAAGTATTTCGGAGAAAAAACAGCAAAAATAACCAAAGAAACAACCGAAGATGAAATCAAACGTATCTATGCTGCACGGTCAGCAACATATGATGAGGTACTCTAAAATAGTAAAATAATAATAATAATGGTCTGGGGGACCATGTGGGACATCGCCGTTTGACCCACCAGACACCTTATCCATCATTCAGGGTTGCGTTTCTCGAATGTTCCAGTACTACTGGAACATTCGAGCCTGCTGCAACATTCCTAGATCTTAATTAAGGGAATAATGGTGCAGTGTTAGTATAGGTAATCATATGATTTCAAATGCAATTTGGAATAAATGAGCACGAGTAAATGTTTTCAAAACAAAATTTCACGCGCCCTTAGGGCGAGTGCAATTTGTGGTCTTTTTAAAGATTTACATGCGCTTATTTATTCAAAATTACTAAATACTGCTCTATTATTCCCTTAATTAAGACTTAGGAACTAGAGATAGTTTATCAAAATTATGCAGAAGTAAAGCGCGCACATTAAGTGAAAAAATAATTTATTCAAACCCTGCAAGTGACATTGTGTGTTTGGTCAAAACAGCCGCGTACGATCAAAACAATAACATACAATGATATTTTCAGATCTTTAAGGCGTAAAAAAGTTCAAAGTCCGGCTAAACAGTTCGGGGAATTGTTCAGTCTGGTTTGTTACTTCTTTGCACTGAATTAACCCTCTTCTGCATTGAATTACCTGAAAACTTCATGTATCTTAACCAATCAGAACTGAGTAAGTTTTTCATGTATCTTATTAGCTCAAAAGCTAAAGTTTATTGTACCTTGTTACCCAATATTTTCATAGTTTAAGTTCAAAATTTTAGGTCAAAATCTCGATTTTGATTGAAAACAGATCAGCTTTTCGGGTTCGTAAAGTTACAAGAGCTCTCCAGGAAAAGGGGCCCAAGGCGATATTAGACTAGTGTTGTAGTTATCGAACACCTAATCTTAATAACCAGCTTGCACTTTCTCATCATATAGGAACATTCAGCGGCGCGCTCTTCATATTTCAAGCCACTGGCCGAATCTTTTCATAACGCCCTTAAAGAAGTTAAACAGGACAAGGCAATGGATCAGATCAAAATCATTGACGTTGGAGCTGGGACAGGGCTTATAGGAGTTGAGCTCAAAAAACTCGGATACACCAACCTATGTGCTTTGGACATCTCAGCTGAGATGTTAAAGGAAGCAAAGAAGAAAGAGGTCTATACTGAGTTCATCTGCACATCTTTGAACGGCCAGCCGATACCTCAGATTGAATCTGGGCAATTCGATGCTTTGATTTGTGGTGGGGCGCTCATTCCAGGGCTTATCGGCTCCTCTGCTTTCGTGGAGATGATAAGAATGGTTCAAACTGGTGGGTCTTTCGCAGGAGTTTACCGAGGCACAGGCACGGATATCTTCGGGGAGTCTGTTCTGTGGCTAATTGTTAGACTTGACGCTAAAGAATCATTTAGTCGCAGTTTCAAAGCATCTGTGGTTGAAGAAATTTGCCCACAATGTTTTTAATCTTTCAAACGCTGTAAAAAAAAGAAACAACTACAACAAAAACGGACACTACCCTTTAAACATCATACTTTGATAAACCTCTGAGGAAATAATAATATTTTTAAGCAAAAATGAAAAAAAAAAAAGATCATTTGAGATTGAAGACACATCAGGATTTTTAAAAAACGTGTAAAATCCTATCAAAAGTTTTTTGCTGGGTTGTTTTTGTTTTTTGAAAACTCAAACCGTGAGATAGATCTGGTAGTGAAGACTCGCGTAACACCCTTTTTGATAAATTCCCTAAACATCCGGCATCTGACCCGTAAATCTTCTTCTGGGGTCAAATCTTCTCTTTTTTGCTGGGTTGTTTTTGTTTTTTGAAAACTCAAACCGTGAGATAGATCTGGTAGTGAAGACTCGCGTAACACCCTTTTTGATAAATTCCCTAAACATCCGGCATCTGACCCGTAAATCTTCTTCTGGGGTCAAATGTTCTCTCTGCAAATTCGTTTAAAGAATTTCTTGATGTATCAAGAGCACGCTCCCAAGCTGGTCTCTTCAACTTCTCTTTGGATGATATTACAGTTTGTAGGTTAACCCTTTAACTCCCATGAGTGACCAAGACAGAATTTCTCCTTACAGTATTAATATGATATCAAGCAGACAAGTGATTGGAAAACAAAAGAATATGTCAATTAGGCTATTATTGGTTAGTCCAATACCAAATTCTCCTAATTAACATCATAGGAATTAAATGACAGACATAAAAGAGATCCAAAGAGTGAAAGGGTTAACCAACTCTGTGAGTTAAATCTAATAAATACATGGACAAATAGGAAAAAGGATGGAAATTTCCCATGATAAAACCTTACAAGAAACTCACTAAATTCCTATGTGAACTTCTTTGTAGATGGCGTCCTCTGTTTCAACATAAAGAAATGGGAATTAGAACACTATCAAGAAATGATGACAGAGCTGGAGAAAGCTGGCGATTGGATATGCATGTCCAAAGAGTCTTCACCTTTCTCTGCAGCCGAGGACATGCCCAGTGATTGCTGGGGGTTCGTTTACAAAGTTTCGAAGAACTAAGAAACATGTATCATGGCAGCTACGCCTAACTTATCTAGGCCATACTGGAAAATCATTGTTTTAGCTAGCTTGAAACATCAGCTATAATGCTGTTGTGATATTTTGATGTTAAAACAAAAGCAAGTTTATGAAATAAATCGAACTGTTCAAACGACATTGCCCTGATGTTGTACTTACAGTTTTGCAAATGCCGGTGGACGGCGGCTGCCCGCAGACATTTCAAATTTTCTGTCACGGCTTACGTTTCATTTCCTGATATTAAAATTTCGAAAATATGGATGCCTTTTTCTTGAATTTGAACACAGTGGTAAAAATAAAAGCTTTTAAGGTGGAACCGATAAGTACCAAGACTCTCGAGAAATTTAAGGTCAAGACGGAGAAGAAGCTGCTTATCCATTGAACAACTCAGGGGTCTTAGTATTGACTTAAACATTCAACACAAACTCAAAAGTTTTTTTCGAAGCACGAATCTAACACAACCCTTGGTTTTTACTTGTCTTCCACCATAAGAATCCAAAATAAGAGGGGATATTATGGTTTAACTCCGAGAGACGAAAGACCCCTGAAGCCTTCAGAAAGGTTTCAGCATCGTGCAGTTCTCTATTTTGAAAATAGAGCCATTTCTAATTTCGGTTTTTCTTCGCTCCACATAGGAAAGCTGTAAAATATGAGCTATCGTGGGACATTTTATTCCCTGAGCACAAGAAAGATTAGTAAATGTGTTTAGATGAATGTTAGCAATTTCAAAATCGATTACTAATTACTTTAGAAACGAAACAAGACAGCAAATGTTTGCATTACTTCATGGCCACCGTGTTGGTATCCCTAACATGGGCATCAACTTGGCGTCCCCATCCGAAGTGCAATAAATTTATGTTAAACATTTTGGAATAATGATTGGAAATATGTCAAAATCATATATGTGCGCTGCAGGGAAGAAACGGATATAAGCGATCCTCGCAGCTATGAACACTAATGAACGAGTAGTTGAAATAAGACCTAAAAAAAATTCAGGCCCGTACGGGATTTGAACCATGACCTATGGGCCTGAATTTTTTCAGGTCTTATCAAACTACTCGTTCAGTAGTGTTCATAGCTGTGAGGATCGCTTATATCCGTCATCAGTGGAAATTGCTGCAGACCAGAAACTTGGGAAATATACAACAATAGCTCACTCTCTACAGTAATCGAACTACGAAGACAAAGATGAAGATTGGCGAAGACTAAAACCAACATGAAGGACCCAAAAAATCTATAACTAGTGATAATTAAAAATTGATATAGTGCGTTCGATCTCTAGTAAAAGTTTTTTATTTTATTTTACTGATTGCGCAGAGAAATAAAAATCGGTGGCTTCAGCTCAAGGCGGCCAAGAAAACATTTGCATGTGAGATCGAGGCTATTTGTGCCACATAGCTAAGTCAGCAATCCAGCCAGTCCAAAATGGCGCCCAATGCCTGAAATCGCATGGCATCACGATCGATTCCCTTGGAACTAGTCCATAAAACCCTCGAGAGTGATTTCCCCAAAAACGACACGATTAGTATGCGTTCTCCTTCGTCGAACGCAATTATACGACGAGGCAACATTTTCTCTCAAGAATTGACGGCTGAATGTAAACATATGTACCGTGCGCTTTCATGCGAACGGAATCGAAATAAAGGTGTTCGATTTCAAGGTAATAGATCCTGCGGTTATAAAATATTTCAGTTGCATATATAATTACCAAATTTATAATTAAGCGGAGATAAAACTTAACAAGATTTTTGGCAGAGTAGACAAAATTTTGAAACCTAGTGCATACGGTACTATACAAAGTAAATCTCACAAATGACATGGAATGCATCCTATCGTTTACAATTGTTGTTTAAGGTCATTAGTGTTCTTACCCCACAAGGTACAAACTGGAGAAAAGCCTTTCAAAGTTAAGGTTTTCAACAAACAGTTAAATGATCAGGAGGACACCTTCCAGAGCATCACAGAGTACATATATCCGAACTTACTGACCGAATTATGTACGTAATATCGAATTGACTTACCCACTTAAAGACAAAATTAATCGTCAGCCTGATTGACTTGCCAGCCAATCAAGTTTTAACTTACTTCATGTTTCTTTGTACACTTTGGATTTTCACGACATGTTACCTTAAATTAAACAATAGGCAAATAAAATGATTAAATCTTACGAGAAAAATAAAAGATCGATCGATCCTAAGCTAACCGTACTGTAAAAAAATAGTAAAATACTTGTGAAATATTGAAATTTTTCTCTGCAAAGGTCAAGTTACCACTCACATTTGGGAATATTCTTAGCAGCTCCGTTTTCTTCTGAAGGGATTCCAGCAATGCAGATGCAGCGGTCTTATAAATGAAAGAAATCTCAGAACCAGATTGAAATGACTTTATAAGTGCAGAATTGATATCTGTGTCGTGTTCATAAAACGTTGGATATACGAGGACACTTTACCTACTTTGAACAGCACATTTCGTAGGCTTGAAAGAAATCTACGCTCTCCAAAGGTATGCTTCAAACGTTAACGTTAGAAAATTCCTAGATGTAATAGAGAAACAAGAAGTCACTTACAAAGACAACTGAAATGTGTGTTAGGAAAACAAAATTTGGCCCTTCAACATATGTCAAATTTGTGCTGTTATCTTCTAAAGGTATCTGGGGGTATACCCTACGGTATACGTGAATGACGGAATCCCACGAACAAGCGTTCGAGTTATCAGAACTGGGATTTGGATCTAATTTTGCGAGCTTTCTCTGCAAATGTTTTAGAAGGTTCTAACTTTTAAACGATACTTGACATAAAGGCTTGACAAGTGGCAGCTCTGTTATTTTCAATGCTTTCTAGATTCCTTGATCTGGCTAATTCATGTAGACTCTGAGTCTGTCATGTTACCCTTTAATATAAAAGCCACCTGATCGTTATGAAGGTCATTCAAGCTCTCTTCACTTCAGAGAACGCCACACACTTAACTGACAAATTCCAAACGAAATTTTGTCTTTGATGGTGTGTACCGTAGTGGCAGTGGTATTCCTACTTGTACTTAACTCATATTGCGTTGTAATAACAAACAAAATACTGCGAAAAAATGCGTGCCAACAGTACCATCCACCAAAATTGTCAGGCCAACGAACCTGATGTCAATCATCCGTGACCAAATATAGTCATAACATGCGATAAGTTAACCCACTCTGTGCAGTGAAACAAAGATTTTGATTGATTTACCCAAGCAACTGTGACTGCATGGCTCTATAGCTGCACGCTTGTATACATTTCTAGATCAGGTACACACGGTTTTAGTTCGGCTACACGACTCTCAAACGTCGCAACCTCAGGACAGCTGTGCACCTATGAACAGATTTAAAACCATCACTCCACAAGATTATCGAAGCAGAGATATCAAAAACCATTGATTAAATCAATTCCTTTTCATGAAATCTGATATCTCTATGTGTTATACAGGGTATCCACTAGCTATCCATACTGTCACTTTGAATTAACAATTGATTCATACTTTAGCGCGCGCTCATGGCCGACATACGGGAAATTTAGATAGCCACAGAGAAGTAGTTGCTTGAGGTGTCGTTTCAAAACTTCCCACGCGCTCTATGTCTTTATGAATGCACGTATGAACCAATTGTTTTAAAACAACTTAAACGCAATTGTTTATATATTGTTTTCATGCAATTAAAAAATTATGGGAAAAGACGGCGCTCCATACATGCAAAACAAATCGAATTTTTACTTAAAAAATATCTAAGGAAATAACGGTTTCACAGCTTGCTCTTAAACTAAACAAACAATAGTTTTAGCCAAAATGTACCTTTGAGTATTTTAAGAGTGGTCGTCTGTAAAAATCGAGCAAAGGTGTTGAAAATAAAAGAACTGAAATTTTTTCAAACATAGGAATGAATGGCCTTAGTTACGGAAAAATATAAAAAATGCCGAAAAAAAAAATATTTTGGGAAAACGGTGGCATTTTGTGATTTGGGGGTTCATAATCGTATTTTCCCGGTGAAATAGGGCACCTCAAGATAACGGCCGAAAAAGTCTATTCCGCCAGCATTTCAGAAACCACATAATTCATAATTCTAAAACAAGAGGTGTTTTTTAAAGGTTCTAAAGTTTTTTTTTTCCAAGATTCCTTAAAAAACGATTTTTTTTACTAATTTTCTAATTCGGGTAAAACTTCACCCATCAAAACATAGCTCAATTTTGGCGACTAAAATCGGCCATTGTTACATGGCTCCATAAACTGATACAATAACCATTGTCAAGAACAAGGTTTCTTCCTTTAGAAACTGCAATAAAACTCTGGGCTACTTAAACTCCGAATTTTTAGAGCGATTTATAAAAGCGTATTTGAGCTCAAGAAGCGCGTTACATGACCAAAGTGACTTGCACGTCACACTAAAAAAAACATTACCAAGACACTCGAATCCCTCTTATATCGTATAAAAATTTCGAAACAGGTCTCCTTCACATTTAACATACATAATTTTCTCCTGAAGCCAAAGAATCAAGGCAATCTGGGCAATTTTCGATAGTCTAGCATCTGCAAATTGCTGGTCTATGTTGTTACAACGGCCATACTCCCAACTGATACCAACCCAACGATAACAAAAACTTTTTTAACATCAGAAGGAATTGCCCAGGCTATAATTACACAAAATGTCACCTTTAGAAGTGGTTTCCATTCCAAGAGTATGCACTTAAGTCCGCTCCACCGTTTTCAAAACTTATCCATGCTACCATTTCTCGCCACTGCAGTGCGATCGATGGTATGTGATTGCGTTACACACAGGAAGCCCATAAGCGTGAGAATGCTTATCTTCGCCGTCCTCTTTCTTGCTTACCATTGTTTGAAATTGCTTCGTTTGCTAAAATGGCGACATGCAGCTACTCCGAGCTCGTTAGTGGTTCTTGTAGTTCCTGCAAGACCAGTGGAGAAAGTAAATGCATCGTCATAACTAAGTGCAAAAGAGACATCCAAGGTCATCTTAAAACATATAAATGCCCTTATGCTCAGCTGGAAAGTGAGTCCATTCTTCTTCTCGCCATAGCAGGTAAATATCTCATTATCAAAAATTTCAAGAATGTTTAGCAAAGGCAAAAACTGTGTCCCCCTTTGTCCTGCTTTTATATTTGGCACTAAGATCAATGAGGTCATATTGTGACACGGTTCAATGCCCTGGATTCTATCTTTGCTTTAAGATTTATTTCTTGAATCCACATAAACGCTTTAATCCAAGACAACAGGATGCCAGTCAGCATTATATGTTGTCATTAATAATATATAGATTTAGCCAAGCCTAAAAGTGGAGCTCGCACGTCTCAAGGGCACAACGCCTTGCCCCGGCCAGGACTAGAACCTAGGTCGTCCGACTCGGAGACCAGTGCACTGATCACTGAACAAAGCCGTGGCGTTGGCTTGCCCGCGGTACAGTTGACCACGCATGTAAAAAGTAGCACCTTGTACGGTCGTAGGGTCGTACGGTAGTACGGTCGTACATCCAAATTTTTTCGGCTTGATGGGTTACTACTATTTTGAATAATTATGGGGCTACGCTCTGGGAGCTCCGCTATAAAGCATTGGTTCATGCCTACAATTTATTTATTTATCTATCTATCTATCCATTCCTTCCTTCTTTCATACCTTCATTCATTCCTTCATTTATTTATTTATTTATTCATCCATTCATTCATTTATTTAATAAGTATACATATCATATACATTCAAATTATATCCATTATATTTACAGTGTTTTACGAAATGGGTTTGGGGGAGGGCCGGGGCTTGCATTGCATTGCGCACCCTCATTCTTTTCCTTATTCCTTAGTGATTACAAAACCTTTTTACGCTTCGTAAACTACAGCCCTTTAGATTCGGATATCGAGCCTTGATTTCAGTGACAAGCTCCTCGTGAGTATGTTTCTGTTCGATAAGAAACCGGCCGACAAAGTCTTTATCTAAGACATTTTCTAACGCCGCCATCTTAGTCTCCTAAATATTCCCGCTTAAACAAAAATTGTCAATTTCAATGCCATAAACCGAAAACAGAAAACCAAACACGAATCGTAATCCGTTTTCAAAATTCCATACGAAAACGGAAAACGAAAAAGAAAATTCAAATCCGAAATTGCGGAGTCGATAGCACATGCAATCTAAGAAAACGTTTAGCCAGTTGAAAGCACAGAGCCAAAAGAAACACATATCAAAGGTAAGCAAATCCATTGTTGCGTTACTGGAAGTCATTGCTCTTGGGGATGCTGGTGCTTTATGGGAAGCAGTGAAGAATGCCAGGCTGGTTGATGACGCACTGTAGAAAACGCCGATCAAAGTGAAACGATTTATTTAAGAGCTCTAACAGAAAAATATGAACATGGTATTGGTTGGTAAACACGAAGGCAAGTGCTGTCCATAAAGGCAGATTTGGTTCCATTTTCGAAGCTTCAAGAGTATCTACCAGGCATAACCCGCAAGACACCACATTAAGAAGTATGGTCGTGGAATACCGCTGCCCACTGCAAGAAGTACAAAGATGCGAATGGACTATTCCCAGTTCGATCATTTTTGTCTTTCCTCACGAGTCCTCATGTAATCCAGGACTTGCCTTTTGGGAAGCGTTATTTGTATTGTATTTATCAGGTGGTAAAATCATTGAAACCCCAAATGTTATACAAACGATGGTAAACCAGCGCGTCATCGATCAATACCAGCAGTACTATTTGGAGACTAACTTCAAGCCCTTCAGTGCATCAACTATGCAACGCATCCTGGTATTGTGTTCAACAACAGTAAGAAAGTCTCTTCAAGGACTTGATTATCTATCAGCGAAGGGAACTAAAGAACTAGAAGACCTGGCGACCATTGCTGAATCTCTGACCAATCATGGAAGTGATAATCCAACAACAAAACGATTAGAAAAGTATTCAAGGAAGGCAAGCAATATCTCAAAACGACTTTAAGGTAATATACAATCACTACCAATAAATATTTCTTTATAAAGGGTTTTGACACCATAGTCTGCTTTGTTCATCAAATCTATCTTGGAGAATAAGCGTAAATCATGACCATCTTAAAAATTATGCGTTTTACAGCATGTACCATTAAGATGGTGACCAAATTTGGCAAGGTATCGCCAAAACGGACGCGCGGCAATATTTTAAAATGCCGAATAAATAAAGGCAGTTATAGGAAAAATTTAAAATTTTGAAACCCTTTCTGTTCATCACTCTTCCATAGCAGATGAGTCAGGTTCATATTGATGCAAGATTGCACTTCGTGTCTTGAGATATTATTTATTCGAGCCTCCGAGCAGTCCCTCTATTTCCCTTTTCCACTGTCCGCGGGGACATTTGACTCGTAAACAATTCTCCGCGGACAGTTAGCAATGGGAATATAGGGATTTCTTGCAGCCTAACAAAACTCTGAGGCACTTTAATATTGGGAATGTAGGGATAAGAATTGGTATTATAACTAAAAAGTCAAAAGATAGATTAAAAAAGAAAGGCATGTAAGAAGGCCGACCTTGTCCTTATTGGCACTTCAAGACTAGACAGGCATACACATTACTAATAGCACTTACTCAGGTTTTGTTGTTATTGTTGTTGTTGTTTATATAGGTCCACGTATCTCTTGCTTCAAGTGTTGCAGAGCACTGTATCACATACGCGCTGAGCGACGTCAAAGAGTTGCTAGTGCCGTGAACAGCTGAAGAATGGAATCGCAGAACTAGTCATTAATTCAACTTGCAGACATGAGTACAGAAGATCGAGATGACGTGCTGTACATGTACCAGCAAGTGGTTCTCGCTGTGGACGCACGGAAAGCACATTTTCTGAGGTCAGTACAAGACAAAGTGCGAACGGTTGTCTTAAAAGAGCTCGACGATAATTCCATCCTCATTACCCAGGACTGGGCAATGAAGTTCTTGCCTCAAAGATATCGTGAATCGCAAGCAGATTGGTTTGCTCTTGGCACATTAGTGTCATAGTCCGTAAGAAAAATGGTAGAATATAGAGCCAGTTAATTATCCACGTTGTTAAAAATACAAGCCAAAACAGTGATGCAGTAGTATGGATCCTAAAGCATGTACTCACAGCCTTAAAAAAGGAGCACCCAGAAATAACAAGAGCCTTCTTGTGTCAAGATAATGCGGGGTGCTATCATGGTGTTATTATGGTGACTTTATGCCCACTTTTGTCACGTCAAACTGGGATTCTGATCAAGAGGGTCGACTTTAGCGATCAACAGGGTGGCAAAGGTCCGTGCAACCGCAAGGCTACCACCACCAAAGGACATGTTCGGCGATATGTGAATGAAGGTAACGACGTTCTGACTGCCGCTGACTTCAAAGATGCCACTCTGTCCCACGGTGGAGTAAGTGGAGTGAGGGTTGCCCTTGTTGACACCGTAATAGATGAAACAGTCGCCACTCAAGGCAAATGGAAGGGGATTAACACACAAAATCATTTCAGCTACACAAATAACGGGAAAAGTGTCACTGTGTGGAGAACTTATAACGTAGGGAAAGGGAAAACCCTTCAGTGGTCTAAGGCACCAGGTGAGAATCAATACGAAATTATCTTAAATTGCACAACCGCTAGTTATAAACTACAAATATAAATGGTCCTCTGCAATGTTAAATTTTTATTAGAAATATTAATATTCAGTGTTTTTCTTTTTAGTTCAAGTGAGTCTATTACCAATATCTTCGACTGCAATAGAGCTTTCCTCTGGAGATTTTGTGGAAACGTCAAATCAAACGGCTACACAGCGCCCTGAAGTATCATCGGAGAATGCCCCAGTGGAAGTAGTAGAAGAAAAGGAGAAAGATGAAGGTGAAGCCCAAGACAAAAGTAAAGAGGTATTCCATAATGGCTTATTTTCATGTCCCTCTGAAGGATGCGTCTTTGAATTCCAGAAGTATTCGAATCTCGAATATTATATTATTTACGGCAAGTACAGGATAGAAGAAGATAAAACTACCCTCATCGATAAAGCAAAGCTACTTTATGTGCAAAAGCTGACAGAAGGAACAAGCACACAACCTCAGATGGCCAGCTCCACTGTACTGATGTCAAGCTCGAGCTCGACAAAACTTTCGGAAGGCTGGGCTCTGAGGGCGTCTAAGAAATCAACGCATTTCAACGAAAACCAAGAGAATTGTCTAGATGAAAAGTTCAAACTTGGCCAGGAGACTGGTTACAAAGAAGATCCGAGTGATATGCGTCGTGCTAAAAATGAAAATGGTGAGCGTCGATTTGCTGTTGGCGAGTTTTTATCACCACAGCAGACAAAGTCGTATTCCTCAAGGTCAGCAGCAAAGATCAAACAGGTGGGATCGGTAGCAGAAATCGATGTACCAGCCATTGATGAAGAAATGGCACACTCCTCAGCTCGTGACAAGATAATTCAAGAGTACCAGCTTAGTCATCCCATTTTTTATGACACATGCAATCTCTGTCAACTGTATGCCACGAACAAGCCAGAAACAGTATTTCTTTCCTTCAAGATATATGCACATATTTCCATTTGGACATTGATTCCCTTCTTGCTATACGAAAAGCGCCATACATTGGTCTGATCTATGAACTGATAAAGTCGTGTACGTGCAAAGAAAAAAAAAATTTCTAGCTAGAAGTGACCATAGTCTTCGTATTCAGAAAATAAGGACTCCTGGAATAGAGAGACACCAACATTATTCCAACTGTCTTGATAGAAATAAGTACAATAGGTGCATATGCGCCATACGCGGCTACGATATGTCATTATCCCTTTGAAGCTTTATTTTAAAAAAAATTGGCAGTGCCTTACGTTTACTAACATGTTTTAGATCGAAAGGATTTTATAAAGACCAACCTTGCTCTGTCAAAAACGTTGGTCATCTTCTGTATTATTCTCACTTAAAGGGCATGTAAACCCAAAAATACATGCTTTTCTTATACTATGTAAAAAGTGGCGTAGAAAACGAATTTGAAATTAGTTTTTTCCAATTCGACTTATTTTAGGAGAAAATTGGCATTTTCAACTGAAATTCCATTTCCGGTAAAAACAATAGCGAGAAGTCGTGACGTAAGCGGTGGAACCAAAATATTGTGCAACACATATTCCCCAGTAGAACTGGTGTGGGAGTTCGTGTAAGTAGCGGTAGTTCGGAAGATGTTTTTCCAGAAGATAGCGACTCGAATGCCTTAAGCTTAGTACATGACAGCGCTGGGGATAATCCAGAATCTTCAGGAGAGTCTGGGCCACGTCCTTAACAATATGAGCCGCGTAGGGTTCACCGAAGCGATCCGCACGAAGACAGTACAGAACATGTCGACAGCGATGCGACCGTCTCGGAAACTCAGACTGGTATTTAATTTACTTTGTGATTTATTTGCATTTAACATGAAAATGCAATGAAGCGAGGGTACAATCTAAAGGAATGAAACAGAATTTTTTTTAACTTGAGCTTCTGAAAGTGTTTTATATAAAATTATCGAAGGTGCGAGTGTGGAACTTGTCAACCAATGCCGACAACTCATGAAAGTGTTTGTTGTACGGAAATAGGGCAATTGTGGCAAAATGGCCTGAAACCCAGATAAGTTGTATCACTGAGCATCCAGGTTTTCAGTCAATTTGCCTCGATTTCTGGGTGCTGGAGACGGCCAAGTACGCGTACAGGCAGCAGCAAAGCACAGATAATCACACCGGAAACGATTAAGCTAAATATTTTCTGTTTCATCTGTTTTGTTACATTTTGAGATCGATTTACTTGAGTTGTTTCTGCCATTGATTTAATAATACAGTACTAGAGCTAGTTGTTTTTCGCTTCTTTCCTGGCAGGAAATTTCGCTAAATTGCCCACAGATAGCTTGTTCGTTGGTGTTGGAGATATCTCGGCACACACTTTAGGGTCGCTGTGCTATCTTGTGCGGTAAACAATATCCTTCATCTCAGAAGCATTTCCATCGATAAACAAGTTGTATCATGTACATTTCCTTGTGTGGCCTTCATAATTATCCAACCCTGTTTGTGTTTGCTTCGATTTGAAATATTGAAAAGATAGTTTTGCAAGCTGAAATCAGGATCTTTTAAGTTGTACTCAAAATGATGACCTTTGAATGTATTTTCACTGCTGTGAAAACCGTGACACAAATTCTTCTGCTGTTTCTCTGCAGGGTTTCTCAAAGGAAGCACCAAGTGGGGCTGGCTTTTATTTTCTTATAGAACATAAGGGTTGATTATGGGATCCTGTATAGAATTCTTTGTATCGAGCCGACAAAATTCCAGATCACGTTATTACACACTGATATCAACGAATTCTCTTTCTTTGATACGTGTTTCGAATTCAGGCAAAGGTTCAGACAGGTCAGTGTCTTTTACGGGCTCAGCGCTGGCTCCCGAACAACTGGCTTCCCCATAATATTTCATTAGATGAGAAAAAAAGATGTTTTTAGAGAACCAATAGAGCTATGGTTGTTTAATTAACGAAACGTTTTCATGTAAATCGATTTTTTACTTTCTCTGTTGACCTCTAACTTTTGAAGAGCTCAACTTCTTTCTCAGTTCGGTCGGCCACTTCCGAATCCTCGTCGTCTGCCGACTGTATGGGTCGTTTTTATACTTCCGAATAATTTGCTTCTGGTGGGGCCTGAATCGTCGGTACAGCACCAGGAAGAAAAATGACTGCTACAAACAACAGAACGTTCGAATGGCTCGACGAAATCGGCTATTTTCACTTGAACAAATTTCACAAATTGTCGCTTCAAATTTGCGTCATTTGGAAATATTTGCATTGTATGCCCAGTTTTGTTTGAATCAGTACAAAACTGGACGACACAATGCTTCACCATTACGAAAATATTGAATATATTGAAGCAAACTGAAAGTAAAAAAATCATGACGAGACCAGCAAACAACGGCTGTAGAAAAGACTCCTTCGTGCCTCACGCGATTTTAAAACGAGACTTTGGAGGGTCCACCCGTGACGTCACAGGAAAGATGGCGCCATTCAAGATGGCGAATGTTTAGAATTTGGAAGAGCTTTTACAAAGTGAAAATGGACTTTTGGGAATAAACGAATGGTACCTTTGGTGTACTTGATATATTTACTAAACATCTATGTGAAAAGAAAATGAACGTTTTTTGGGTTTACATGCCCTTTAATGAGCTTCCTGTGTGTAACGCAATCACATACCATCGATCGCACTACGGTGGCGAGAAGTAGCATGGATATGTTTTGAAAACGGTGGAGCGGGCTAAAGTGCATACTCTTGGCATGAAACCACTTCTAAAGGTAACATTTTGTGTAATTATAGCCTGGGCAATTCCTTTTGATGGTAATAAAGTTTTTGTTATTGTTGGGTTGGTATTAGTTGCGAATATGGCCGTTGTAACAACATAGACCAGCAATTTGCAGATACTAGACTATCGAAAATTGCCCAGATTGCCTTGACTCTTTGCCTTCAGGAGAAAATTATATATATATTGAATATGAAGGAGACCTGTTTCGAAGTTTTTATATGATATAAGAGGGAATTCGAGTGTTTTGAGAATGTTTTTCTTAGTGTGACATGCAAGTCACGTTGGTCACGTAACACGCTTCTTGAGCTCAAATACGCTTATATAAATCGCTCTAAAAATTCGGAGTTTGAGTAGCCCAAATTTTATGGCAGTTGCTAAAAGAAGAAACCCTATGCTTGACAATGGTTATTGTATCAGTTTATGGAGCCATGTAACAATGGCCGATTTTAGTCGCCAAAGTTGAGCTACGTTTTGAGGATTGAAAATTTACCTGAATGAGAAAATTCGTAAAAAAATCGTTTTTTAAGGAATCTTGGTAGGTATAGTATATGTATTAGTACTTAAGATATGTACTTCATAGTTCCTTTAGTAGCATGCGCAGCACAAATCAGGGAGAGGTCAGTAAAAAGTATTCAGAGAGAAACAAATTGTAAGAGTCGAAGAAATTAACCAGAGTTCCACAGAGTGGGGAAAAATTGGATGTAAGTAGAATTGATTGTGTATTAGAGAACCGGGAAAGGCAGATCGAGAGTACTTGATGCCTTTCGCTAAGTATGGTGGGCTTGACAGCACATAGTTTCCTCCTTAAGTGCGACCCAACATTATTCTGAACGTTTTTTTTTTTGCTCAGATAATGTAAGGTTTTCAACATCATTAGTATGAAAATAGTAGCCTTGAAACTGTAATTTCGATGAACATTTAAAATTTACGTTGGACTTCCATTTCAAAGTATTGTGAAACATTGAAGGCGATTGAAGGCAAATTCAATTAAGTTTTCTTGGTTTTTCCGATGATGTTCACTTGCCACAGATACATGGTAACCAGAAATTAGTGTTGTATGATGAACAGCTTGTTCGTCATTCATTCCACTGTATGAGTGTTCTTCTGATTGTCATGTTTTGTTCACCTCTAAAATCTAACACCGTCGTTTCGACAGTTCTTCTGTCATCTTCAGTTCTGAATAATACAATATGACAGCTCTGTTATTTACAGTTCTTTCTAGATTCCTTGATCTGGCTAATTCGTGTACACTCTGACATAGAGTCTGTCATGTGACCCTTTAATATAAAAGCCGACTGATCGTTATTCAAGGTCTTTCCACTTCAGAGTACGCCACACTCTTAACTGACAAATTCCTAACCGAAAATTTTGTCTCTGATGGGTGTACCGTGCCGGCAGTGGTATTCCTACTTTCACTTAACTCATATTGGGTTATAATAGCAAACAAATACTGCGATAAAAATGCGTGCCTACAGTTCCACCCACCCAAAATTGTCAGGCCAACGAACCTGATGTCAATCATCCGTGACCAAATGTAGTCATAACATGAGATTAGTCAACCCACTCTGTGCAGTGAAACAAAGATTTTGATTGATTAACCCAAGCAGCTGTGACCGCATGGGTCTGAAGCTGCTCGCTTGTGTAAATTTCAGGTACACACGGTTTTAGTTCGGCTACATGACTCTCAAACGCCGCAACCTCAAGACAGCTGTACGCCCATGAGACCGTCACTCTGTAAGCTTATTGCAGCAGAGATATCAAAAACCGTTGATTCAATCAATTCCTTTTTATATATTTTCTTCCAACATCTGATATCTTCATGTTCTCTACAGGGTATCCACTAGTTAACCATACTGTCACTTTGAATTAACAATTGGTTCATACTTTAGCATGTGCTCTGATCTTCGAGTATTCTCTAATATTTTTATATAACATTTTATCAAAATGGTAGAAAAAATTAATACAGAATTAACAATTGGTTCATACGTCAGCGTGCGTTCATCGAGATATGAAGTACACGGGAAGTTTGGAGAGCACAAAAGATGCGTAAGAGTTGCTCGAGGCGTAGCCGAGAGCAACTCTAGCTTCTTGCATTTTCAACTCTAGCTTCTTGCATTTTCAACTCTAGCTTCTTGCATTTTCAACTCTAGCTTCTTGCATTTTCAACTCTAGCTTTTTGCATTTTCAACTCTAGCTTCTTGAATTTTCAACCCAATGGAAAATTTTTTCTCAAGGGATATGTTCGCTGACGTCGTGAGCGTGCACAATAGGAATATGAAGCACGTTCGCGCAATTGAATTTGATTAGACAAATTTACTAGCTATGTTATAATACATGGTGATCAGATTACAAAATCGGTTTGTACATTTGAGGTTTAACAAAATACCACGTGCTGATCGAAAACTATTTATTTAAAGAAAAACTAAATATTCCATTTATGAGCGGAAATGTCAGAATTCTTTGCGTTTAAGCGACCCTCGAAATAGACTTGAGTCATTGTCTACTTTGTAGACGTCGTGGTCTAAAATAACCATTCAAGGCCAGTTGATTGGCATGCCACCCACTTAATAGTTCATTTAGCAGCATGTGCAACACAAATCAGGGAGAGGTCAGTAAAAAGTGTTCAGAGAGAATCAAATTGTAAGAGTCGAAGAAATTAACCAGAGTTCCACAGAGTGGGGAAAAATTGGATGTAAGTAGAATTTATTGTGTATTAGGGAACCGAGAAAGGCAGATCGAGAGTACTTGGTGCCTTTCGCTGTAATCCCTACAAACCAACCCAAGTTCGTAGCTCTGCTGCTACTCTTATAATAATATCTTTATTAACAATCCTGACCAAGTTCTGACCTGCGGAAACATAGTATCTGATATCAGTGATCATTTCTCGCAATTTTGCATCTTAAAATCTGTGAAGGATAAAGTAAAGGTTAACAAATTTAAAGTGCGAAACTTCTCACAGTTTTCTGCTGATTGTTTCAATGCCGAACTTTCCCAAGTGGACTGGAATGCTATTGTTGAAAGGAAATCGTTTGATGTGAATGATTTGTTCTCTCCTTTTTACAATAAGTTTAATAAGCTTGTCAACAAACAAGCACCTATGAAGACAATTTCAAATCGTAAAGCAAAACAGCTCTCCAAACCAAAGATAACTCCAGGCTTACGCACCTCCATTAAGATTAAAAACAAATTGTATGCATCTGGTGATGTCTCTAAGTACAAAACTTGTAGAAACAAAATTTGTAACTTAACACGTATAAGTAAACAACAAAACCATTTAAAATTTTTCGACTCTAACTTGACTAATGTGAAAAAAACGTGGGAAGGAATTACCGTAATTTCCGTCCATTTACCCGCACGGCAGATTACCCGCATCGGTCAATTTTTGCAATAACGAGAAAACAATTTCAAAAGATTACCCGCACTGGCAGATAACTCGCACCCAAAAACAAAAGAAAATCGTCGACTCGCACATAGTTCCTTCATTGTTTTTGTTGACAGGATATCCTTTAGCGTGCAATAAATAAATTTCACACTTTTTGTCTTAGCTGTTTCATTGAGAATGATACCACTTGTAAAAATCTGTTCTAAAAAAATCGATATCTCGAGATTTATAAGTCGAAGAAATCCCTTGAAACGGGAAATTACTCTTAAACTCAAGGCAATGCTAGCTAAGAAATTTCACTGATGCGTCGAAAAGTCTTTCGCGTCATTGATTATGCGGCGGCACGAAATTAACCTGTCAGCATCATTTCCCGTGTGAATTGCCCTGAAGCCAGCTTTTTCACAATTAAATTCTTTTATCTGCAAGTTCATTTCCCGTGTAAGTGAGAATCGTTTTTTGAAATTAAAAAGAAACAAGCTGTGAAATTGACAAGGTAAGAAAGTAAGAGTACAAACAAGATAAGAGCTTTGTTTTCGAGTTTTGTATGTTTTCGATTTGCATCGGCTTTCATCGAAAGCATTAAAGTCTCTTATTGTAACGAGCAATCTGCGCGAAATAAATGAGTTGTTACAGAGGTTTTTTAAAGAGTATCTTTATTGGATCTTATCATCTCTGGTTTTTTCCCGCTTATAGTTTTAAAACTTTACCAGAAGCTTTAAAAGTTCTCTTATTACCCGCACCTTCTTATAACCCGCATTAACACCTGTTTGTGGAAAAATTAACATATTACCCGCGGGTAATCGGCCGGAAATTACGGTAATAACTTACTTGTACGCAGACCAAAGAAAAGTAAATCCATTACTTCCATTAAAGATCCTTCGGATTCTGACAAAGTTACCAGAGACCCTATCAGTATAGCTAATGTTCTCGACAAACATTTTGCCTCTGTTGGACCAACTCTAGCAAATAACCTGCCACCCGCTAACTGTTGACTTTCTTAAGAGAATTAACTCAACTGATTCGTCGTTCGCTTTTAACCTAGTTACTCCAGAGGAGGTAAGACCAGAAATTTCTTGCATACCAAAAAATAAATCTCATGGCTTATACTTGTGTCCGACGCAGATATTAAAGTGCTCTTCAAATCTTATAAGTGGCATTCTGGCGGATATTCTAAAAACATCTATTTCAACTGGAGTTTATCCCTCTAAGCTAAAAAAATGGTAAAGATTATTCCGATATTCAAACAAGATAATGATACTGACGTTAACAATTATAAGCCAATCACTCTGCTTTCTAATTTCAACAGGATCTTTGAAAAAATAGTGTTTAAAAGAATGGAGTCTTGAGTCTTACTCACTCCATCTCAATATGGCTTTCGCAATGCACATTCTGCTCAGCATGCAATCCCAGATATTGTGAATGCAATACGGACAAATATGAACAACCGTTTATTCTCATGCGGGATTTTCATTGATCTGAAAAAGGCTTTTGATACTGCAGATCACGAAATTCTTTTGCGCAAGTCACATCACTATGGTTTTCGCGGCATTATAAACATCTGGTTTTCTTCCTACTTGCAAGGGCGAACTCAAACAACTCAAATTGGTCCTCATATTTCTGAAAGGTTAGATTCTACCTGTGGAGTGCCTCAGGGTTCTGTTCTAGGCCCACTGCTTTTTTTGTTATATATCAATAACATACAGGAATCATCAGATAAGCTTAGTTTTATCTTTTTGCGGATGATACAAATTATATTTTGCCCTGCCCAAAGGAAACTTTCTTATCAACCTAAAATCGTGATATTTGATAACAAACAGAACAAGAAGGTGGCTCTGGAGTATAAAGATTATGTCAAATATCTCGGGATTTTAATTGAAAAAAATTTGTCTTGGAAACACCATATTGACCATATAATCATTAACGTAAGCAGAACCGTAGGATTAATCGCAAAATTACGACACTTTCTGCCAACGCATACCCTCTTAAATATATACCAAGCTCTTATAACTCCTTACTTAACATACGGTCTGACACGGTATAGGGTCAGGCTTGTAAATCTTACCTTGACAAGCTCCTAAAGTTACAGAAACGAGCTCATCGCTTTATCTACTTTTCTGATCATAACGAGCATGCAATTCCTTTATTTGATAACGCTCATATCTTAACGCTAAAATTTGTTCATTATGAATCTTTAGCTAATTTGATGTTTGACGTTCGAAACAGAACAGCTCCATCCAATATTCAAGATCTATTTCAAGATATATCTAATGTTCATTCTTACAATATACTGCCTCTGCCTCTAATAACTTCTATACCAAACCTTCTAGGCTATCCGTTCAAGCGAATTCCTTCTCTCGGATAGGAGTAAAAGTGCGGAATGCTATATCTCAAGCATTAAGAAATCTTTCTAAAAATGCGTTTAAAAAAAACTCGAACAAATTTTATTCAACATATCAGGTTCACAAGACTCTTATATAGATTTATCTTAGATTACACAAAATGTAAAATCCTGGTAATACTTCTGCTGATCTGTCCTGACTATTTTTATAAACAGCAGCTGTACTTTCAATATTTTAAATTAGGGCAATGCAACGGTTTTTCTTGTTGTTATTCAATACTGTCTCTTTTCCTTCTACTTTATTAGTTAATATCTATTTTTAATATATTTTTGTAACTCGGCTATCAAAGCATGGCCCGCCTAGATTAGCCTTTGCTAGTTGCAGGCAAGCCCTTTTCTGTAAAATTTAATTGGGAATTAATAAAGTGGGGTGTGTGTGTGTGTGTGCTTCCACAACTTTTTCAACTTAAAATCATAAAATCTATCCACTTTCAGTGGGAAAAACCTACACTTACCATTAACTTTATCATGTTAATTTAAAACTTTCCTTGCAAATGCATACATTGTTCTCTTACCATTGTTTGTTTCGTCCAATCAGCATTTTGTTACACACTTTAAATTGAACTTTGTACTTTGTATTATACAGAACATTTAACTCTGTAATCACTACAGTTATTCATTGCTCGTTGCTCGTTAGAAGGCTAACCTATGAAGTTTTTCAACTTGTTACTCAAAGAACAGCTTGGCTAAGAACGTGGATGGGAAATGAATTGCTTTTGTCAACCTTGTCTTCCAAGGATCACTTTGTCAGTCAATCATCAACCCTACAGAGTGGCACAAAAGGCGAGTGACGTGTCAGCGAGTGACGTGTAAAAAAAACTACCGTAATTTTACACGTTTGCTGTTGAGGCTTTTCTCAGGGCTTGAAATAATTACAAAGCACCGCACTTCATATACTAGAAGCCTTCATCAGACAACTGTATACGACATTTTGCATTTTGTTCCTTAATATAGAATGGATGAGAAGCATTTAAAAGCAAGCTTAATGAAGTATTTCGGAGAAACAACAGCAAAAGTAACCAAAGAAACAACCGAAGATGAAATCAAACGTATCTATGCTGCACGGTCAGCAACATATGACGAGGTACTCTAAAATAGTAACATGATAATAATAAGGGTCTAGGGGAAGATGTGGCACATTGCTGTCTGACCCACCGGACACCTGATGCGTCATTCAGGGTTGCGTTTCTCGAATGTTCCATTACTACTAGAACATTCGGGCCCGCTACAACATTCCTAGATCTTAATTAAGGGAATAATAGTGCAGTCTTAGTATAGGTAATCAAAGAATTTGGAGTGCCAATTTGTGGTCTTTGAAAAGATTTACATGTGCTTATTTATTCCAAACTGCACGGGAAAAATCGTGTGATTACGTATTTATAACATACATGAAAAAATACGAGATAGTTTATCATAACCATGCAGAAGCAAAGCGCGCGCATCAAGTGCAAAAATAATTTATTTAAACCCTGCAAGTGACATTATGCGAGCGGTCAAAACAATGGCATGCGATCAAAACAATAACATACAATGATATTTTCACATCTTTAAAGCGCAAAAAAGTTCAAAATCCGGTTAAACAGTTCAAGGATATTGTGCGGTCTGGTTTGGCACTGAATTAACTCTCTTCTGCATTGAATTACCTTAATTAACCAATCAGAACTGAGTAATTTTCTCATGTATCTTATTAGCTCAACAACTAGTTTATTATACCTTGTTGCCCAACATTTCTTTTGTTTAAGTTCAAATTTCTTAAAGTAAAATCTCGATTTTGATTGAAAACAGATCAGCATTTCGAGTCCGTAAAGTTACCGGAGCTCTCGAGGAAAAGGGGCCCAAGGCGACACCAGACTTGTGTCGTCTTTATCGAACATCTCTAATCGTAATAACCGGCTTGAACTTTCTCATCTTATAGGAACATTCAGCGGCGCGCACTTCATATTTCAAGCCACTGGCCGAATCTTTGCATAAAGCCCTTAAAGAAATTTACCAGGACAAACCAATGAATCAGATCAAAATCATTGACGCTGGAGCTGGGACAGGTCTGATTGGAGTTGAGCTCAAGAAACTCGGATACACCAACCTATGTGCTTTGGACATCTCAGCTGAGATGTTAAAGGAAGCAAAGAAGAAAGAGGTCTATACTGAATTCATCTGCACGTCTTTGAACGGGCAGCCGATACCTCAGATTAAATCTAGGCAATTCGATGCTTTGATTTGTGGTGGGGCGCTCATTACAGGACGTATCGGCTCATCTGCTTTCGTGGAGATGATAAGAATGGTTCAAACTGGTGGGTCTGAGTATGATTTTAGATTGAGGAGCTAACATGTAGAATATTCTCACAAGTTTTTTGCTGGTTTGTTTTTGTTTTTTTTTTTGAAAACTCAAATCATGAGATAGATCAGGTAATGAAAACTCACGTAACACCCTTCTTGATAAATTCCCTTAATATCTGGCATCTGACCTTCAAATCATCTGCTGAGGTCAAATCCTCTCTCTGCAAATTCGCTTAAAGAAATTTTTGATGTATCAAGATCACACCCCCAAGCTGGTCTCAACTTCTCTTTGGATGATGTCACAGGTTAACGGTTAACCAACTCTTTGAGTTAAATCTAATGAATACGTGGACAAATAGGAAAAAATAATGGAAATTTCCTATGATAAAACCTTACAAGATCCACACTAAATTCCAGTGCTAACTTCTTTGCAGATGGCGTTCTCTGTTTCAACATAATGAAAGAGGAATTAGAACACTATCAAGAGATGATGACGGAGCTGGAAAAAGCTGGCGAATGGACATGCATGTCCAAAGAGTCTTCACCGTTCTATGCAGCCGAGGACTTGCCCAGTGAATGCTGGGGGTTCGTTTATAAAGTTTTAAAGAATTAAGAAACATGTACCATTACAGTTAAGCCTACCTCATTTAGGCCATACTGGATAATCATTGTTTTAGCTGACTTAAAACATCAGTTATAATGCTGCTGTGAAGTTTTGATGTTTAAAAAGCAAGTATATGAAATAAATCAAACTGCTTAAACTACATTGTCCTGATGTTGTATTTACGTATTTGCACGTGCCGGTGGGCGGCGAGCCCGTAGCCATTTCAAATATTCGTTTAAGGCTTGTGTTTCATTTCCTGATATTTTTTGTTGTATTTTAATGCAAATTAAAATTTCGAAACTACCGATTCATTTTTCAGCATCGAGGAGTTCTCTATTTTGAAAATAAAGCCATTTCTAATTTCGGTTTTTCTTCGCTCGACACAAAAGCTGTAAAATATGAGCTCTCGTGTGACATTTTATTCCCTGTGCATTAGAATGATTAGAAAATGTGTTTAGATCAATGTTTACCATTTCAAAATCGATAACCAATCGCTTTAGAAGCGAAAAAAGACAGCAAATGCTTGCATTACTTCATGGCCGCCATGAACTTGGCGTTTCCATCCGAAGCGCTACAAATTTACGTCAGACATTTTGGCTAATAACTTATCAGCGAAAATGGCTACAGACCTGGAACTTGGGAAATATTCTATAATAGCTCACTCTCTATAGCAATCGAGCTATATAGACAACGATGGAGATTGGCGAATACTACAAATACCATAAAGGACCAAAAAAATATATAGATAGTAATAATTAAAGATTGGTAAAGTGCGTTCGATCTCTAGTAAAAGTCTTTTTTATTTTATTGATTGCGCAGAGAAAAAAAATCTGTCTTCAGCTCGAGACGGCCAAGCAAACATTTGCATGTGAGATCGAGGCTATTTGTGCCACATAGCCAGCTAGCCAGCCAGTCCAAAACGGCGCCCAATGCCTGAGGGACTAGTCCATAAAACCCTCTAGAGTGATTTCCTTAAAAACGGCACGATTAGTATGCGTTCCCCAACGTCGAGCGCAATTATAGGACGAGGCAACATTTTCTCAAAAATTAACGGCTGCATGTAAACATATATGCCGTGCGCTTTCACGCGAACGGAATCGAAATAAAGGTGTTCGACTTCAAGTTAATAGACTCTGCGGTTATCAACTATTTCAACTGCGTATATAATTTACCAAATTTATAATTTCGCGGAGACAAAACTTAACAAGATTTTTGGCAGAGTAGACCAATTTTGAAATCTAGTGCATATGGTACTATACAAAGTAAATCTCACAAATGACATGGAATGCATCCTATCGTTTATAGTTGTTTTTTTTTAAGGTCATTAGTGTTCTTACCCCACAAGGTACAAACTGGAGAAAAGACTTCAAAGTTAGGGTTTTCAACAACAGTTTAATGATCAGGAGGACACCTTCGAGAGCATCACAGAGTACATATATTCGGACTGACTGACTGAATTACGTACGTACTATCGAATTGACTGACCCACTTAAAGACAAAATTAATCGTCAACCTGATTGACTTGCCAGCCAATCAAGTTTTAACTTACTTCATGTTTCTATGTACAAGAGCGAGAATAAATGAGTTCAAGGCCATTTTGCAACACTTTGGATTTTCACCACATGTTACCTTAAAATAAACAATAAGCAAATAGAATAATTAAATCTTACGAGAAAAATAGAAGACCCTCGATCCTGGGCTAACCGTACGGTAAAAAAATAGTGAAGAGCTTGTGAAATATTGAAATTTTTCTCTGCGAAGGTCATGTTACCACTCACATTTAGGAATATTCTGAGCAGCTCCGTTTTCTTCTGAACAGATTCCAGCAATGCAGATGCAGCGGTCTTATAAATGAAATAAATCTCAGAACCAGATTCAAATGACTTTATAAGTGCAGGATTGATATCTGTGTCGTGTTTGTTCACGCCTCTGTTACATGTTCAAAACTGAACATTTAATGTTTGCAATCACTAAATATGTACAAGGTGTTCAAAGGTGTAAAGTATACAAAGGTCCGTGCAATAATATAGTAATACATGTTGGTGCAACGAAGCATGTGATACATAGTTGTGTAACATGTTCATAAAACGTTGGATATACGAGAACACTTTACCTGCTTTGAACAGTAAATTTTGTAGGCTTGAAAGAAATCTACGCTCTCCGAAAGAACGCTTCCAATGTTAACGTTAGAAAATTCGCTAGATGTAATAAAGAAAGAAGAAGTCACTTACAAAGACAACTGAAACGTGTGTTAGAAAAACAAAATTTGGTCTTTCAACATATTTCAGATTTATGCTGTTATCTTCTAAAGCTACCTTGGGGTATACCCTACGGTATACATGAATGACAGAATCCTACGAGCAAGCGTTCGAGTTATCAGAACTGGGATTTGCGTCCACTTTTGCAAGCTTTCTCTGCAAATGTTTTAGAAAGTTCTCTGGATATCCTTGGAATTCTGACCAGCATAACTTTTAAACGATACTTGACATAAGGGCGTAACAAGTGGCAGCTCTGTTATTGACAGTTCTTTCAGAGTCTGTCACGTGACCCTTTAATATAAAAGGTGCCTCATCGTTATAAAGGTCATTCAAGGTCTTTTCACTTCAGAGAACGCCACCCTCTTAACTGACAAATTCCAAATGAAATTTTGTCTTTGATGGTGTGTACCGCGGCAGCAGTGGTGTTCCTACTTGCACTTAACTAATATTGTGTTTTAATAACAAACAAATACTTCGAAAAAAATGTGTGCCTATAGTACCATGCACCAAAGTTGTCAGGCCAACGAGCCTGATTTCAATCATCCATGACCAAATATAGTCATAACATGAGATTAGTCAAACCACCCTGTGCAGTGAGACAAAGATATTGATTGATTAACGCAGTAAGCTGTGACCGACTTGACCGCATGATTCTGAAGTTTCTCACTTGAATACATTTCTAGATCAGGTACACATGGTTTTAGTTCGGCTACACGACTCTCAAACGTCGCAACCTCAAGACAGCTGTGCACCCATGAACAGATTCAAGACCATCACTCCACAAACTTATTGAAGCAGAGATATAAAAAACCGTTGATTCAATCAATTCCTTTTCATTATATTTTCTTCCAACATCTGATATCTCCATGTTCTATACAGGGTATCCACTAGTTAACCATATTGTCACTTTGAATTAACAATAAGTTTATACTCTAGCGTACGCTCATGGCCGATATACGGGAAGTTTAGACAGCGACAGAGAAGTTGCTCAAGGCGCTCCATGTCTCCATGAACGCGCGTATGAACCAAGTGTTTTAAAACAACATAAACGCAGTTGTATATATATATATATATATATATATTGTTTTTTTGCAATTTAAATCTTTTGGGAAAAGACGGCGCTCGATAAATGCAAAACAGATCGAATTTTTACTAAAAAAATCTCTAAAGAAATAACGGTTTAACAACTTGCTCTTAAACTAAAACAAATAATAGTTTTAGCCAAAATGTACTTTTGAGTATTTTAAAATCTTATCGCCAAGTATTCTGTAGTACTTTTATCTAAGATTTTGATCAACGGAGAACGGAGAATGGAACCATTTAGTGGCACTTTGAAAAATTCTGACCGCCGGGCTTTATCCGTGTCCGGCAATCTGATCAGAAGCGTACAAAGTGTCGACAACCGAGCGATGTTATAGGCTGCACGGCACGGAGAATTTGTCCACTAAAAGCCAACTATTTTTGACATTTCTAAACAAACATCTGATAATCTTAACAAGTTTGAAAGAACCTGTTGGTGGAAATTCTGTGAAAATTTCTGACGGCCAGACATTTCATCTATTTTAGAACGTACCTGGTTGCAGGGCATTTAGAGACAGCGTATTCTGAAACTAGAGAAAATGATAGTTATAGAAAAAATGTACTTTTAAGTATTTTGAAATCTGATGTTCGAGTATTCTCTAATATTTTTTATCTAACATTTTTTTATAAAGAAAAGCTAAATATACCATTTATGAGCGAAAAATGTCTGAATCCTTTTGAATAGAATCGTCATGCTTGAGTCATTGTCTACTTTGTAGACGTCGTGGTCTAAAATAACCATTCAAGGCCAGGTGACTGGCATGCCCACCCATGCACAAATCACAAGCACAATTCAGGGAGAGGTCAGTAAAAAGTTTTCAGAGAGAATCAAATTGTAAGAGTCGAAGAAATTAACCAGAGTTCCACAGACTGGGGAAAAATTGGATGTAAGTAGAATTGATTGTGTATTAGAGAACCGAGAAAGGCAGATCGAGACTACTTGGTGCCTTTCGCTGAGTATGGTGGGCTTCACAGCGCATAGTTTCCTCCTAAAGTGCGACCCAACATTATTCTGAACTCTTCAGTAACGCGTTTTTTTTTTTCGCTCAGCTAATGTAAGGTTTTCACATCATTAGTATGAAAATAGTAGCCTTAAAACTGTAATTTCGATAAAAATTTAAAATTTACATTAGATTTCCATTACAAAGTATTGAATGCGAGTGAAAGCAAATTCAATGATGTTCTCTTGGTTTTTCCGATGATGTTCACTTGCCGCAGATACATGGTAACCAGAAATTAGTGTTGTATGGTGAACAGCTTGTTCTTGATTCATTGCATTGTATGATTGTTGTTCTGATTGTCACGTTTTGTTCACCATGAAAATCTAACACCATAGACCGTGTATTTGCTTCCCACAATTTCGGAAATACTATAAGAAGTGGTTAGGATTTTGAGGCAAATTTATAATAAATTCAACAGAAACATTGAGACTAGTGATATTGTTTGTTTTGTCTGCGCTGGAGAACTGCACTTGACGTGAAGATTAGCTTTAATTGTTTTATAAAGGGCATTGAACTCTTTAAAAACATGTTTCGACAGTTCTTCTATTATCTTCATTTCTGTATAATACAAAGTACAAAGTTGAATTAAAGTGTGTGACAAAATGCTGATTGGACAAAACAGACAATAGTAATAGAACAATGCATGCATTTACAAGGAAAGTTTTAAATTAACATGATAAAGTTGATGATTAAGAGTAGGTTTCTCCAATTGAATGTGGATAGCTTATTTGATTTTAACTTGAAAAGTTGTGGACGCGTGATCTAAGATGTTAAAACACTCATCAGAACAGAGTGTGACATTGTGGAGAATTATGTAGATGTCTAAAAATGTGGGAGACAAATCGATTCCAGGCTAACCGTACTGTAAAAATAGTACAGTTCGTGTGAAATATTGAAATTTTACTCTGTGAAGGTCAAGTTACCACTCACATTTAGGAATATTCTTAGCAGCTCCGTTTTTTTCTGAAGGGATTCCAGCAATGCAGATGCAGCGGTCTTATAATTGAAAAAAATCTCAGAACCAGATTTAAATGACTTTATAAATGCATAATTGATATTTGTGTCATGTTAATAAAACGTTGAATATACGAGGACACTTTACCTGTTTTGATCAGTATATTTCGTAGGCTTGAAATAAATCTACGCTCTCAAAAAATTCTTCAAACATTAACATTAGCAAATTCCAAGATGTAATAAAGAAAGAAGAAGTCACTTACAAAGACAACTGAAATGTGTGCTAGAAAAACAAAATTTGGTCTTTCAACATATTTCAGATTTGTGCTGTTATCTTCTAAAGGCTTCTGGGGTATATTCTACGGTATACATAAATGACGGAAACCCACGTTATCAGAACTGGGCTTTACTTCCAATTTTGCAAGCTTTCTCTGTAAATGTTTTAAACGATGTCCTGGATAACCTGGGAATTCTGAAAGAGCGTAACTTTTAAACGGTACTTGACATAAGGGCGTAACAAGTGGCAGCTCTATTATTTACAGCTCTTTCTAGATTCCTTGATTTGGCTAATTCATGTACACTCTGAGACAACAAGCCACCAGAACATTGTCGTTATGAAGGTCATTCAAGGTCTCTTCACTTCAGAGTACGCCACACTTAACTGACAAATTTCTAACCGGCATTTTTGTCTTTGATAGTGTGTGCCGTGGCGGCAGTGGTGTTCCTATTTGCACTTAACTCATATCGCGTTTTAATAACAAACAAATGCGTGCTGTGACGATAGGTTTTCGCTCGCTAACTGGAAACTGAATCTTCGCGGACGGCACAATAACAACTGGGGGAAATAACTCTGAGACGACTTGGCAGCGAGAACGGAAACTCGTCACGATTTCCTGGTACACGGAGATCTGCTTCGAGCGAGCTTATACGGACGTCAAGGATAAGACAATCTTTGGTTCCACAGTACTTTTATTCTAGGTCAGGCCAACAAACGACATGACCTCTAGCATACTCTAGTTTGTAATCATCAAAGCTGTACAAGGTACTTGCTTAAGAAGTAACTGGTGTGAAGTGCTATTGTTACAGAAATCGCAATATTTGAAAGGGACACAAAGGAGCGGAAAAAAGTCTCTTTGGAGTTAAACGAAAACTACTTAAATATTCCATCTGTTTCTACGACGGAAAGAACCTCAAAATTAAAAAGACGGATGCAATAAACTCTAGGCCATTAAAGTAGGAAACCTAGGTGCGAATTTACAGCTCTGATATAGAAAACAATACCTATCTTAATTGCTGTAGCGCAGCTTAGGAAATAAAAAACGGAAAAGCAATTAAAAGTTTCTGCTTATTTATGCAAGATTGGTTTGGAAGCCATCGCATGAAAAGAAATTAAATTTACGAGCTATCTACCATGAAAACCAATGTTTCCAGAAAGACCATTAACACTTATATTTACCTAAAAAAAACCATGTAATAAATGACAAAAGTGCCGACAAGCAGGTGCATAGTAAAAGCGAGTAATCAATAAAAATCCATTCTAAAAGCTACTGTGGTTTTTATACATTTTTTGATTTTTTTTTTAAATGAAGGGACTTGAAATGGTTAAATGTGAAAGTTTACAAATAAATATGTACCGAATAACACACACGGGAAAATCAGTAAATTTTCCCGTAACAGTGCCTACAGTACCACCCACCCAAAATTGTCAGGCCAATGAACCTGGTGTCAATTGTCCACGACCAAATATAGTCATAACATGAGATTAGTCAACCCACTCTGTCCACTGAAACAAAGATTTTCATTGATTAACCCAAGCAACTGTGACCGCATGGGTCTGAAGCTGTTCGCTTGTATACATTTCTAGATCAGGTACACACGGTTTTAGTTCGGCTACACGTATCTCAAACGTCGCAACCTCAAGACAGCTGTACGTCCATGAACAGATTTAAGACCATCACTCCACAAGCTTATTGAAGCAGAGATATAAAAAACCGTTGATTCAATCAATTCCTTTTCATGACATTTTCTTCCAACATCTGATATCTTCATGTTCTATACATGGTATCCACTAGTTTACCATACTGTCACTTTGAATCAACAAATGGTTCATACGTTAGCGTGCGCTCATGGCCGATAAACGGGAAGTTTAGACAGCGAAAGAGAAGTTGCTCGAGGCGTCGTTTAAAATCTTTCCACGCGCTCCATGCCTCCATGAACGCACGTATGAACCAATTATTTTAAGAAAACGTAAACGCAGTCGTTTGGATATTGTTTTCTTGCAATTTAAAACCTTTGGGGAAAAACGGCGCTCCATAAATGTAACATAAATCGAAATTTTGCTTAAAAGCCCTAAAGAAATAACAGTCTAACTTTTGACTGCGACAGAGAAGTTGCTCGAGGCCTCGCCGAGAGCAACTCCAGCTTCTTGAGTGATCTCAAAACTTTCCACGCGCTCCATGTCTCCATGAACGCACGTATGAACCAGTTGTTTTAAGACAACGTAAACGCAGTCGTTTGGATATTGTTTTCTTGCAATTTAAAACCTTTGGGAAAAAACTGCGCTCCATAAATGTAAAATAAATCGAATTTTTACTAAAAAAAGCTCTTAGGAAATAACGGTTTAACAACTTGCTCTTAAACTAAAACAAACAATAGTTTTAGCCAAAATGTACTTTTGAGTATTTTAAAATCTTATCGCCAAGTATTCTGTACTATTTTTATCTAACATTTTGATCATTGGAGAATGGAATCATTTAGTGGCACTTTGAAAAATTCTGACTGCCGGGCATTTGGTCTATTCGAGACCGTGCCCCGCAATCTGATCTTAAGCGTACAATTGCAAAGTGTCGACAACCGAGCGATACTATAGGCTGCACAGCACGGAGAATTTGTCCACTAAAAGCTAAATTAGTCTTACACATTTCTAAACAAACATCTGATAATCTTAACAAGTTTGAAAGAACCTTTCGGTGGAAATTCTGTGAAAATGTCTGACTGCCAGACACTCTGTCTATTTTAGAACGTACCTGGTTGCAGGGCATTTAGAGACAGCTTATTCTGAAACTAGAAAAAATGATAGTTACAGACAAAATGTACTTTAAAGTATTTTGAAATCTGATCTTCGAGCATTCTCTAATATTTTTATCTAACATTTTTATCAAAATGGTGGAAAAAACTAATACAGAATACTTGGTGATCAGATTACAAAATCGGTTTGCACATTGGAGGTTTAACAAAATACCACGTGCTAATCGAAAACTATGATTATAAGGCGAGGCAAATATTGCAATTAAATATTTTGTGGCAAAAGCTTTATTTAAAGAAACACTAAATATACAATTTTTGAGCGAAAAATGTCAGAATTCTTTGCGTTTAAGCGACCCGCGTAATAGATTCGCCATGCTTGAGTCATTGTCTACTTTGTAGACGTCGTAGTCTAAAATAACCAATCAAGGCCAGTTGATTGGCATGCCCGCCCATGCCTATCGATAGGGACTATATAAGCATGTACTTCATAGTTCATTTTGTAGCATGCGCAGCACAAATCAGGGAGAGGTCAGTAAAAAGTATTCAGAGAGAATCAAATTGTAAGAGTCGAAGAAATTAACCAGAGTTCCACAGAGTGGGGTAAAATTGGATGTAAGTAGAATTGATTGTGTATTAGAGAACCGAGAAAGGCAGATCGAGAGTACTTAGTGCCTTTCGCCGAGTATGGTGGACTTGACAGCACATAGTTTCCTCCTTAAGTGCGACCCAACATTATTCTGAACTCTTCAGAAAATAGTAACCTTGAAACTGTAATTTCGATGAAAAAATCACAAGCACAATTTAGGGAGAGGTCAGTAAAAAGTATTCTGAGAGAATCAAATTAAAAGAGTCAAAGAAATTAGCCAGAGTGGGCTTGACAGCACATAGTTTCCTCCTTAATTGCGACCCAACATTATTCTGAACTCTTCAGTAACGTATATTTTTTGCTCATCTAATGTGATGTTCGCAACATCATTAGTATGAAAATAGTCGCCGTTGAAACTGTAATTTCGATGAACATTTAAAATTTACATTGTACTTCCATTCCAAAGTACTGTGAAGCATTAAAGAGGAGTGAAAGCAGATGCAATGAAGTTTTCCTGGTTTTTCCGATGATACATGGTTTTTTGCCGTAGATACATGGTAACCAAAATTAGTGGTGTATGGTGAACAGCTTGTCCTTGATTTATTCAGTAGTATGATTGTTTTTCTGATTGTCGTGTTTTGCTCACCTTACAAATCTAACACCATCGACCATGTATTTGCCTCCCACAATTTCGGAAATACTATAAGAAGTGGTTAGGATTTTGAGACAAATTTATGTTAAATTGAACTGAAACATTGATACCAGTGATAAGGTTTGTTTTGTCTGCGGTGAAGAAATGCACTTGACGTGAAGATTAGCTTCAGTTGTTTTATAAAGGACATTTAACTCTTTAAAAACATGTTCTTCTGTCATCTTCAGTTCTGAATAATACAGAGTATAAGGTTGAATTTAAAGTGTGTAACAAAATGCTGATAGGACCTCTCACATTTTCCGACATCTACATAATTCTCCACAAAGTCGCACTCTCTGTTCTGATGAGTGTTTTAACATCTTGGATCACGAATCCACAACTTTTCAACTTAAAATCAAAGAAGGTATCCAGACTCAATGGGAGAGACCTACACTTAATCATCACCTTTATCGTGTTAATTTAAAACTTTCCTTGTAAATGCATACGTTGTTCTGTTACCATTGTATGTTTTGTCCAATCAGCGTTTTGTTACACACTTTAAATTCAACTTTGTACTTTGTATTATTCAGAACCTTCAACTCTGTAAATCATTGCAGTTATACATGAAAGAACGTAGAGAATAGCACGTTCTAAAGGCCGCACACAAAGCTATATACTCTTATGATTGGCCCAGAAACCCTCAGCTTGAGCAAGTAAAACATGCTAGAAATTTACGGTCATCAAGTACCATAAATCTAGTCATTCCCGATGCCTTGGACACTTTTCAGTATAATGCGGCAGCCCTCTTCAATTCTCTACCACCCAATGTTAAATGCTGTGATAATTTAAAATCCTTCAGTAAGCAAACATTATGTATTTTAAGGGAGAGCTGCCGGAATAAGGCGGAATAATTTCTTGCCCAGTTTTAAATAATGTATATATTGTATAATTACATTTTACTATTTATTACCTAGCTTTTTGAAAATTCATAATTCAGATTTATGTATTTTTATTTATTATTATTATTTTTTAATCTCATATCAGGCGAAGAGCTATACCATGGATGTACCGATCATAAACCGTTATTATTATTATTATTATTATTATTATTACTATTATTATTATTATTATTATTATTATTCATTGCTCGCTGCAGTTAGAAGGCTAAGCTATGAATTTTTTTCAACTTGTTAAAGAACAGCTTGGCTAGGAACTTGGATGGGAAATGAATTGCTTTTGTCAAACTCGTCTTCCAAGGATGGCTTTGCCAGTCAATCCTCAACCTTACAAAGTGGTGCAAAAGGCGATTGACGTGTTAGCAGCTGATTGGCGATAACAAGCTCATGTAAAAAAAAATTATCGTAATTTTGCACGTGTGCTGTTAAGGCTTTTCTCAGGGCTGAAAATCATTACAAAGCACCGCACTTCACATAATAAAAGCTTTCATCAGATGAGTGCATATGACATTTTGTATTTTGTTCCTCAATATAGAATGGATGAGAAGCAGTTTAAAGCAAGCTTAACGAAGTATTTCGGAGAAAAAACAGCAAAAATAACCAAAGAAACAACCGAAGATGAAATCAAACGTATCTATGCTGCACGGTCAGCAACATATGACGAGGTACTCTAAAATAGTAAAATAATAATAATAATGGTCTGGGGGACCATGTGGTACATCTCCGTTTGAACCACCAGACACCTTATCCATCATTCAGGGTTGCGTTTCTCGAATGTTCCAGTACTACTGGAACATTCGAGCCTGCTGCAACATTCCTAGATCTTAATTAAGGGAATAATGGTGCAGTGTTAGTATAGGTAATCCTATGATTTCGAGTGCAATTTGCAATAAATGAGCACGAGTAAATGTTTTCAAAACAAAATTTCACGCGCCCTTAGGGCGAGTGCAATTTGTGGTCTTTTTAAAGATTTACATGCGCTTATTTATTCAAAATTGCTAAATACTGCTCTATTATTCCCTTAATTAAGACCTAGGAACTAGAGATAGTTTATTAAAATTATGCAGAAGTAAAGCGCGCACATTAAGTGAAAAAACAATTTATTCAAACCCTGCAAGTGACATTGTGTGTTTGGTCAAAACAGCCGCGTACGATCAAAACAATAACATACAATGATATTTTCAGATCTTTCGGTTCGGGGAATTGTTCAGTCTGGTTTGTTACTTCTTTGCAATGAATTAACCCTCTTCTGCATTGAATTACCTGAAAACTTCATGTATCTTAACCAATCAGAACTGAGTAATTTTTTCATGTATCTTACTAGCTCAAAAGCTAGTTTATTGTACCTTGTTACCCAATATTTTCATAGTTTAAGTTCAAAATTTTTAGGTCAAAATCTCGATTTTGATTGAAAACAGATCAGCTTTTCGGGTTCGTAAAGTTACAAGAGCTCTCCAGGAAAAGGGGCCCAAGGCGATATTAGACTAGTGTTGTAGTTATCGAACACCTAATCTTAATAACCAGCTTGAACTTTCTCATCATATAGGAACATTCAGCGGCGCGCTCTTCATATTTCAAGCCACTGGCCGAATCTTTGCATAACGCCCTTAAAGAAGTTAAACAGGACAAACCAAAGGATCAGATCAAAATCATTGACGTTGGAGCTGGGACAGGGCTTATAGGATTTGAGCTCAAGAAACTCGGATATACCAACCTATGTGCTTTGGACATCTCAGCTGAGATGTTACAGGAAGCAAAGAAGAAAGATGTCTATACTGAGTTCATCTGCACGTCTTTGAACGGCCAGCCGATACATCAGATTGAATCTGGGCAATTCGATGCTTTGATTTGTGGTGGGGCGCTCATTCCAGGGCTTATCGGCTCATCTGCTTTCGTGGAGATGATAAGAATGGTTCAAACTGGTGGGTCTTTCGCAGGAGTTTACCGAGGCACAGGCACGGATGTCTTCGGGGAGTGTGTTCCGTGGCTAATTGTTGGACTTGACGCTAAAGAATCATTTATTCGCAGTTTCAAAGCATCTGTGGTTGAAGAAATTTGCCCACAACGTTTTGAATCTTTCAAACGCTGTAAAAAAAAAAGAAACAACTACAACAAAAACGGACACTACCCTTTAAACATCATACTTTGATAAACCTTTGAGGAAATAATAATATTTTAAGCAAAAATGAAAAAAAAAAAGATCATTTGAGATTGAAGACATATCAGGATTTTACAAAACGTGAAAAATCCTATCAAAAGTTTTTTGAAAACTCAAACCGTGAGATAGATCTGGTAGTAACACCCTTTTTGATAAATTCCCTAAACATCCGGCATCTGACCCGTAAATCTTCTTCTGGGGTCAAATCTTCTCTTTGCAAATTCGTTTAAAGAATTTCTTGATGTATCAAGAGCACGCCCCCAAGCTGGTCTCTTCAACTTCTCTTTGGATGATACTACAGTTTGTAGGTAACCCTTTAATTCCCATGATTGACCAAGACAGAATTTCTCCTTACAGTATCAATATGATATTAAGCAGACAAGTAATTGGAAAACAAAGAATATGTCAATCAACTAACATCATAGGAATTATATGACAGACATAAAAGAGGTCCAAGGAGTGAAAGGGTTAACCAACTCTGTGAGTTAAATGTGATAAATACAGGGAGAAATATAGGAAAAAGGATGGAAATTTCCCATGATAAAACCTTATCAGAAACACACTAAATTCCTATGTGAACTTCTTTGTAGATGGCGTCCTCTGTTTCAACATAAAGAAAGAGGAATTAAAACACTATCAAGAAATGATGACAGAGCTGGAGAAAGCTGGCGATTGGATATGCATATCCAAAGAGTCTTCACCTTTCTATGCAGCCGAGGACATGCCCAGTGATTGCTGGGGGTTCGTTTACAAAGTTTCGAAGAACTAAGAAACATGTATCATGGCAGTTACGCCTAACTTATCTAGGCCATACAGGAAAATCATTGTTTTAGCTAGCTTGAAACATCAGTTATAATGCTGTTGTGATACTTTGATGTTAAAACAAAAGCAAGTTTATGAAACAAATCGAACTGTTCAAACGACATTGCCCTGATGTTGTACTTACAATTTTGCAAATGCCGGTGGACGACGACTGCCCGCAGACATTTCAAATTTTCTGTCACGGCTTACGTTTCATTTCCTGATATTAAAATTTCGAAAATATAGATGCCTTTTTCTTGAATTTGAACACAGTGGTAAAAATAAAAGCTTTTAAGGTGGAACCGATAAGTACCAACACTCTCCAAAAATTTAAGGTCAAGACGGAGAAGAACTGCTTATCCACTGAACAACTCAGGGGTCTTAGTATTGACTTAAACATTCAACACAAACTCAAAAGTTGTTTTCGAAGCATAAATCTAACACAACCCTTGGTTTTTACTTGTCTTCCACCATAAAAGTCCAAAATAAGAGGGGATATTATGGTTTAACTCCGAAAGACGAAAGACCCCTGAAGCCTTCAGAAAGGTTTCAGCATCGTGCAGTTCTCTATTATGTAATGTTTGCATTACTTCATGGCCGCCATGTTGGTATCCCTTACATGGGCATCAACTTGGCGTCCCCATCCGAAGCGCCAACATGAAGGACCGAAAAAATCTATAACTAGTGATAATTAAAAATTGATATAGTACGTTCGATCTCTAGTAAAAGTTTTTTTTTTATTTTACTGATTGCGCAGAGAAAAAAAACATCGGTGGCTTCAGCTCAAGGCGGCCAAGAAAACATTTGCACGTGAGATCGAGGCTATTTGTGCCACATAGCTAAGTCAGCCGGCCAGCCAGTCCAAAATGGCGCCCAATGCCTGAAATCGCATGGCATCACGATCGATTCCCTTGGAACTAGTCCATGAAACCCTCGAGAGTGATTTCCCCAAAAACGACACGATTAGTATGCGTTCTCCTTCGTCGAACGCAATTATACGACCGTGCGCTTTCATGCGAACGGAATCGAAATAAAGGTGTTCGATTTCAAGGTAATAGATCCTGCGGTTATAAAATATTTCAGCTGCATATATAATTACCAAATTTATAATTAAGCGGAGATAAAACTTAACAAGATATTTGGCAGAGTAGACAAATTTTGAAATCTAGTGCGTATGGTACTATACAAAGTAAATCTCACAAATGACATGGAATGCATCCTATCGTTTACAATTGTTGTTTAAGGTCATTAGTGTTCTTACCCCACAAGGTACAAACTGGAGAAAAGCCTTTCAAAGTTAAGGTTTTCAACAAACAGTTAAATGATCAGGAGGACACCTTCCAGAGCATCACAGAGTACATATATCCGAACTTACTGACCGAATTACGTACCTACTATCGAATTGACTGACCCACTTAAAGACAAAATTAATCGTCAGCCTGATTGACTTGCCAGCCAATCAAGTTTTAACTTACTTCATGTTTCTTTGTACATATTGGATTTTCACGACATGTTACCTTAAAATAAAATAAAATGATTAAATCTTACGAGAAAAAATAAAAGATGAATCGATCCTAAGCTAACCGTACTGTAAAAAAATAATAAGATACTTGTGAAATATTGAAATTTTTCTCTGCGAAGGTCAAGTTACCACTCACATTTAGGAATATTCTTAGCAGCTCCGTTTTCTTCTGAAGGGATTCCAGCAATGCAGATGCAGCGGTCTTATAAATGAAAGAAATCTCAGAACCAGATTGAAATGACTTGAAGTGCAGAATTGATATCTGTGTCGTGTTCATAAAACGTTGGATATACGAGGACACTTTACCTACTTTGAACAGTACATTTCCTAGGCTTGAAAGAAATCTACGCTCTCCAAAGGTATGCTTCAAACGTTAACGTTAGAAAATTCCTAGATGTAATAGAGAAACAAGAAGTCACTTACAAAGACAACTGAAATGTGTGTTAGGAAAACAAAATTTGGCCCTTCAACATATGTCAGATTTGTGTTGTTATCTTCTAAAGGTATCTGGGGGTATACCCTACGGTATACGTGAATGACGGAATCCCACGAACAAGCGTTCGAGTTATCAGAACTGGGATTTGGATCTAATTTTGCGAGCTTTCTCTGCAAATGTTTTAGAAGGTTCTAACTTTTAAACGATACTTGACATAAAGGCTTGACAAGTGGCAGCTCTGTTATTTTCAATGCTTTCTAGATTCCTTGATCTGGCTAATTCATGTACACTCTGACACAGAGTCTGTCGTGTTACCCTTTAATATAAAAGCCACCTGATCGTTATGAAGGTCATTCAAGCTCTCTTCACTTCAGAGAACGCCACACACTTAACTGACAAATTCCAAACGAAATTTTGTCTTTGATGGTGTGTACCGTGGTGGCAGTGGTATTTCTACATGTACTTAACTCATATTGCGTTGTAATAACAAACAAAATACTGCGAAAAAAATGCGTGCTAACAGTACCATCCACCCAAAATAGAGTGGTTTAGCAAGAAGACGGGAACGTCATTTCAGGACGGCGCGCGCAGCAAAAATGCCGAGAAGAAACTGGGTCGAGAACGCCGTCGCGTTGTGTTGAAAAGTGACTTAGCAGTCGTTTTAACGAACCGTCCACGCTATATTTGTTCTTTTGTTTCGTTCTTGAATATCCTAACCTTGGCTCTTTAGGATCATTATCAGCTTTGAATTTTTACGGTTTCGTAGACCACTTGAGGGACAACGAAATTATCCCCTTTGAGGGTGTAACAAGCACAAACCGAGGATAGTTTACTACAAGTGAGTAGTTAATAAGAATCCACATGGGCGGTTAAACTTTGAAAATATTCCATTCCAGTCTCGAGTCTATCAGATTTTGAAGCCCACTAAATATTTTTTTTTCTATGATTTGTATCGCTGTCATTTCGTTTCGTGCTTCTAGATTTTAGCACTACTCGTTTTTCTTCATAATTTTGTAAAGTATAATTTGGAATTTAAATCGTCGCCGTTTTTTCCCTTGTTTACTGAATATTCTTCTCAATCATGACAGTACACTTCTTTTGAGCACCACCCTCTTAGAGTTGCAATGCATTTTGAACGGAGTCAGTATCAGAAGTTATGACGAAAACATGTAGAGATCAAGCGACCCAACGATGGAGTTGTTTACAATGAGTTCCCGTTTAACTATGAACAAATGAAATGCACTCAAACTAGTCACCAACGAAACGGTTAGACTGAGGAATCAGACTTCGTTCCTGTTTTATTTTTGTTTTTGTTTAATTTGATTTTTTTTAACGAATAAAGTCGTTCAAGACTGAATCAAATTAATAGATTTAGAAAGCCGTGCCGAAATCAAGTTGATTGTTATTTTCTTTCGTAGATGACTTTCTTGTCTTAGTTTTCACCGGCGCTGATCAAAAACTAAAGACATAAAAAAGTGCAAAACCCGAGCTATTCTCAAATTTTTTTTATCTCTGACTTCAATTCGTAGAACACTTTTTAGTCACGGTTAAAATGACAATGACAACAGATAACACTGAATAATATAGCAGGTAACCTTCGTGTTGTTTCATTTTGATAAACTTCAACATGAAGCAAGCTCAATTTATTGATGACATGATTCACGATAAAATTAACAGCAACCATTCTTGGAGTTTTCATACATGGTTTAAGAAATGTATCAAAGAAAAGCCCTTACGTTGCTTAAAGCCACGCTCAATTACAAAAGGTAACTGAGTCCTAAAATCTTAGATCGCTTGCTGACGATCGTGTTTCCTTTCGGGAATCCAGAATAAATGTAGCGGTAAACTTTCACAAATTCACCGAATAAAATAAAGAAAGTAACCTGGTTATATTGGAAATGAGTTCTGAAATCATTCCAAACAGCATCATCTCGTTTATGAGTGCACAATGAACGCAAATACTAGGCGTTTTGATCACGACGAGAAAACCAGCGAAATGACGTCCTGAACTTGATGGGGAGAACGGCAACGCTAACACCGGAAGTCGAAATAGAGTCGTGTCCAGATTATCCGCGCGCTTTCCCGTTCTGAAATGACGTTCCCGTCCTCTTGCTAAACCACTCTAATGTCAGGCCAACGAACCTGATGTCAATCATCCATGACCAAATATAGTCATAACACGAGATAAGTTAACCCACTCTGCAGTGAAAAAAAGATTTTGATTAATTTACCCAAGCAGCTGTGACCGCATGGCTCTGTAGCTGCTCGCTTGTATACATTTCTATATCATGTACACACGGTTTTAGTTCGGCTACACGACTCTCAAACGTCGCAACCTCAAGACGGCTGTGCACCTATGAACAGATTTAAAACCATCACTCCACAAGATTATCGAAGCAGAGATATCAAAAACCGTTGATTAAATCAATTCCTTTTCATGAAATCTGATATCTCTATGTGTTATACAGGGTATCCACTAGCTATCCATACTGTCACTTTGAATTAACAATTGATTCATACTTTAGCGCGCGCTCATGGCCGACATACGAGAAGTTTAGACAGTCACAGAGAAGTTGCTCGAGGTGTCGTTTGAAAACTTCTCACGCGCTCCATGTCTTCATGAACGCACGTATGAACCAATTGTTTTAAAACAACTTAAACGCAGTTGTTTATATACTGTTTTCATGCAATTTAAAAATTTTGGGAAAAGAAGACACTCCATGAATGCAAAACAAATCGAATTTTTGCTAAAAAATCTCTAAGGAAATAACGGTTTCACAGCTTGCTCTTTATCTAAAACAAACAATAGTTTTAGCCAAAATGTACCTTTGAGTATTTTAAGAGTGGTCGTCTGTAAAACTTTTGTTGAAAATAATAGAACTGAAATTTTTTCAAACTTTGCCAGAACATAGGAATGAATGGCCTTAGTTACGGAAAAATATCAAAAATGTCGAAAAAAAATTATTTTGGGAAAACGGTGGCATTTTGTGTTTTGGGGGTTCATAATCGTATTTTCCCGGTGAAATAGGTCACCTCAAGATAACGGCCGAAAAAATATATTTCGCCAGCATTTCGGAAACCACATAATAATTCTAAAACAAGAGGTGTTTTTTAAAGGTTTTAAAGTATTTTTTTATTCCAAGATTCCTTAAAAAACAATTTTTTTGCTAGTTTTCTAATTCAAGTAAAACTTCACCCATCAAAACATAGCTCAACTTTGGCGACTAAAATCGGCCATTGTTACATGGCTCCATAAACTGATACAATAACCATTGTCAAGAACAAGGTTTCTTCTTTTAGAAACTGCAATAAAACTTTGGCTACTTAAACTCCGAATTTTTAGAGCGATTTATATAAGCGTATTTGAGCTCAAGAAGCGCGTCACATGACCAACGTGACTTGCACGTCATACTAAAAAAAACATTACCAAAACATTCGAATTCCCTCTTATATCAAATAAAAACTTCGAAACAGGTCTCCTTCATATTCAACATACATATAATTTTCTCCTGAAGCCAAAGAGTCAAGGCAATCTGGGCAGTTTTCGATAGTCTAGCATCTGCAAATTGCTGTTCTATGTTGTTACAACGGCTATACTCGCAATTAATACCAACCCAACAATAAAAAAATATTTTTTACATCAGAAGGAATTGCCCAGACTACAGTTACACAAAATGTTACCTTTAGAGGTGGTTTTCATGCCAAGAGTATGTACTTTAGCCCGCTCCACCGTTTTCAACACTTATCCATGCTACCATTTCTCGCCACTGTGGGGCGATCGATGGTATGTGATTGCGTTACACACAGGAAGCCCATTAAGTAGAATGATGCGGAAGATGACCAACGTTTTTGACAGAGCAAGGTTGGTCTTTATAAAATCCTTTCGATCTAAAACGTGAGGTTTTCACTGCCAATTTTTTTTAAAACAAGGCTACAAAGGGATAATGACATATCGTAGCCGCGTATGGCGCATATGCACCTATTGTACTTATTTCTATCAAGACAATTGGAATAATGTTGGTGTCTCTCTATTCCAGGAGTCCTTACTTTCTGAATACGAAGACTATGGTCACTTCTAGCTGGAAAATAAAAAATAAATAAAATCTCTCCCAAACCCAGAGGTGGTTGTCTGGAATAATTCCTTAAAGAGCATACATAGAAAATGTCAGAGTTCAATTCTTCCATTCTTCTGCTGTAAGCTCCCATAATTTGTTCCTATTTTCCGCGGAATTCTCTCAATGGATGTTGCTGTATTTAATTCTTCGATCTTCTTACTTAGTTCCTTAAGTTGCCCCTTGCTAAGTACATTCTCAGCCCAAAGCTTAAAGACATACTTGGAAGTTCCAAGAAACAAATTGTGCATTGGATCAATGACATGAAATCGAACACAGTCAAAGTATTCAAAGAAGTTTCCAAAGATTTTTGAGCCAGAGTGTGCTCTCTTCTTCTCAGAGAATCAAGCGCTAAGAAATAGTGATCTTCCATCCCCGTATTAAAGTTATCAGTAATTAACGGATGGTTATACATGTTTTCAGCGATATGCTGATAATCATTCAAAGGACTCATTCAAGAAAAAATAAATCATGGAATTTAAGCACTTAGCACGTTACAATTTAAACATACTGTGGTCAAGAAACTTTAAAAGCATAACCTTACTACCATACTTTAAAATTGATGGGAGGTAAGAGAACAGTTGAGGGTACGGAATAAAAGGTATGAAGACAAAGAAACAATATTTATTGTGATTAATTCTGTGATTGGTGGATTTAGCCGAGTGGATTTAGTATGAGTGACTGCTTCAACGGTCCGATTACAGGTGTCCGATTACAACTAACTGTCCGATTACACTATCTGATTAAAACTTTACGGAATGACTAGTGATGCGAATGTACCAAAAACATTTGAGGAATTTGGAATGGTTATGATCAATCTGAAATAAAGTAATCCTGTTGGCTTGGAGGCTCATCAGGAGGTTAAATTCTTACATGTCGCTGTAAAGTTAAATGGATATCCCATTCTGAAAGCAAAGAACAGAATGATGTATAAACTGGAATGTTGGAATGTAGAATAAAGTTGAATTAATTGTTTAGGTCGTCAATCAGTAGTCAGACGACAGAAACGAGCACGATTTTCTGCAAAATTGACTGGAGAGCAAATGATGATGGAAGGTGAAGCTTTACGGACTTAGTAACAGTATTTTGCCTCTGAGGCCTCTTTTTAAAAAGGGTTAAGGAGTCTCTCGGAAGATTTTTTCCACCTCGCCATACATTTCTTATTATTTTTGTTCAAAGATACCCTTAGGGGTGATTCAGTGCGGGTAAGACTCGATGATCTATTCCGGAGTCTTCCAGAAAGGCCACTCACAGTTTAGAAATAAGATAAATTTAAATACCTCGAGAATTTGTGCGCTGAAAAGCCAAATTAATCTTTGACATTTCTAAACGAACATCTGATAATCTTAACAAGTTTGAAAGAACCTATCGGTGGAAATTCTGTGAAATTTTTTGACTGCCATTCATTTCGTCTATTTTAGAACGCGCCTGGCTGCAGGGCATTTAGAGACAGCTTATTCTGAAACTAGAAAAAACGATAGTTATAGCAAAAATGTACTTTTAAGTATTTTGAAATGTGATTTACAAATACTCTAATATTTTATATCTAACATTTTTTCAAAATGGTAGAGAAAAATAATACAGAGTACTTGGCGATCAGATCACAAAATCGGTTTGCACATTTGAGGTTTAACAAAATACCTTGTTGCCTTCCGCTGAGCGTGGTGGGCTTGCTTGACAGTACATAGTTTCCTCCTTAATTGCGACTCAACACTATTCTGAACTCGTCAGAAACGTATTTATATTTGCTCAGCTAATGTAATATTCGCAACATTATTAGTATAAAAATAGTAGCCTTGTGGAACTGTAACTTCGATGAACATTAAAAATTACATTCGGACTTCCATTCCAAAGTATGGTGAAGCATTGAAGGCGATTGAAAACAAATGCAATGAAGTTCTCTTGGTTTTTCTGATGATGTTCACTTGCCGCAGATACATGGTCACCAGAAATTATTGCTGTTTGGTGAACAGCTTTTCCTGGATTCATTCCATTGTATGATTGTTCTTCTGATTGTCATGTTTTGTTCACCTTGAAAATCTTACACCATAAACCGTGTATTTGCTTCCCACAATTTCGGAAATGCTATATGAAGTGGTTAGGATTTTGAGGCAAATTTATAATAAATTCAACAGAAACATTGAGACTAGAGATATGGTTTGTTTTGTCTGCGGTAAAGAACTGCACTTGAAGTGAAGATTAGCTTTATTTATAAAGAACATTCAACTCTTTAAAAACATCTTTCGACAGTTCTTCTGTCATCTTCATTTCTGAATAATACAAAGTACGAAGTTGAATTTAAAGCGTACAACAAAATGCTGATTGGACAAAACAGACAATAGTAACAGAACAATGTTTGCATTTACAAGGAAAGTTTTAAATTGACATGATAAAGTTGATGATTAAGAGTAGATTTCTCCCATTGAATGTGGATAGCTTCTTTGATTTTAAGTTAAAAAGTTGTGGAAGCGTGATCCAAGATGCTAAAACACAATTGTTGGACTTGACACTAAAGAATCATTTGGTCGCTGTTGCAAAGCATCTGTGGTTGAATAAATTTGCTCACAATGTTTTGAATCTTTCAATTTGATTTTTTTTTTAATTTGTGGTGGGGCGCTCATTCCAGGGCTTATCGGCTCATCTGCTTTCGTGGAGATGATAAGAATGGTTCAAACTGGTGGGTCTTTCGCAGGAGTTTACCGAGGCACAGGCACGGACGTCTTCGGGGAGTGTGTTCTGTGGCTAATTGTTGGACTCGACGCTAAAGAATCATTTAGTCGCAGTTTCAAAGCATCTGTGGTTGAAGAAATTTGCCCACAATGTTTTGAATCTTTCAAACGCTGTAAAAAAAAACAACCACAACAAAAACACTAGCCTTTAAACACCATACTTTGATAAACCTTTGTGAAAATAATAATATTTTTTGACAAAAATGAAAAAAAGGATAATTTTAGATTGAGGACATATCAGGATTGTAAAAAAGGAAAAACCTGTAAAATCCTCTAGCAATTTTTTTTGGTTGGTCATTTTTGTCTTTTGAAAACTCAAACCGTAATGAAGACTCATGTAACACCCTTCTTGACAAATTCCCTTAACATCTGGCATCTGACCCTTAAATCTTCTTCTGGGGTCAAATCTTCTCTCAATTTGCAACCAGAATTCGCTTAAAAGAATTTCTTGATGTATCAAGAGCAGGCCCTTAAGCTGGTCTTGTCAACTTCTTTTGAATGATGTTTCAGGTTATAGGTTAACCCTTTAACTCCCATGAGTGACCAAGACAGAATTTCTCCTTACAGTATCAATATGAAATCAAGCAGACAAGTAATGGGAAACAAAAGAAGATGTCAATTAGGGTATCATTGGTTAATCCAATACCAAATTCCCCTAACTAGCATCATAGGAATTGTATGACAGACATTAAAGAGAAATACTAAAGAGATCCTAGGAGTGAAAGGGTTAACCAACTCTGCGAGTTAAATCTAATAAATACATGGACAAATAGGAAAAAGGATGGAAATTTCCCATGGTACAACCTTACAAGATCCGCACGAAATTCCGATGTTAACTCCTTAGCAGATGGCGTCCTCTGTTTCAACATAAAGAAAGAGGATTTAGAACACTATCAAGAGATGATGACGGAACTGGAGAAAGCTGGCGAACTGATGTGCATGTCCAAAGAGTCTTCATCTTTCTCTGCAGTCGAGGATATGCCATGTACAAGAAACATATACCGTGGCAGTTAAGCCTAACTCATCTAGGCCATACTAGCCTTGATCATACTTTCAACATCATTTATGATGTTTTTGCTATGTTTTGATGTTAAATCAAAAGCAAGTATATGAAATAAATCAAACTGTTCAACATTGCCCTGATGTTGTACTTACAGTTCTGCACGTGCCGGTGAGCGGCGAACCCGCAGCCATTTCAAATTTTTTGTCACGGCTTGCGTTTCATTTCCTGATACAAACATATATACAAATTAAAATTTCGAAAATATAGATGCCTTTTTTTATTTAAATACAGCGGTGAAAATAAAAGCTTTTAAGGTGGAACCGATGAGTACCGAGACTCGAGAGAAATTTAGGGTCAAGACGGAGAAGAAACTGCTTATTCACTGAACAACTCAGGGGTCTTAGTATTGACTGAAACATTCAATATAAACTCAAAACTTGTTTTCGAAGCACAAATCTAACACAATCCTTGGTTTTTACTAGACTTCCACCATAAAAATCCAAAATAAGAAGGGATATTACAGTGTACCTCCAAAAGACGAAAGACCCCTGAAACCTTCAGAAAGGTTTCAGCATCGTGCAATTCTCTATTTTGAAAATAGAGCAATTTCTAATTTCGGTTTTTCTTTGCTCGACACCGGAAAGCTGTAAAATATGAGCTATCGTGTGACATTTTATTCCCTGGGCATTAGAAAGATGAGAAGATGTGTTAAGATGAATGTTAGCAATTTCAAAATCGATAACTAATCACTTTAGAAACGAAACAAGACAGTAAATATTTGCATTAATTCATGGCCGCCATGTTGGTACCCCTTGCATGGGCATCAACTCGGTGTTCCCATCCGAAACGCTATAAATTTATATCAGACATTTTGGCTAATAACTTATCAGCGTAAAGCAGAAATTTTTTTGGGATCACTTTCTGAGGGAGCTTAGACACCAGGCTCAATTAGGTAACCAAGCCTTCTGATGATTTGTTAACAATTCTACACTCACCTCCCCCGACTGGTTGAAGTGCGATGGGGGGGGGGACAGGGAAGGGAACATTTTTGTCACTTGCGCGAGAAAAAACAAATGGGAAGTTATCTATTAACCCTATTTTTTTTGTAATTTTCGCGGGAAAAAATATTACCTCATCTCGCTGCGCTCCGTTCAAATACCAATCTTCTGCCTTTTGCTAAAATACGCTTTCTTCGTTAATTCTGAACACCGCTCACGGTCAAATGGAACCAAAGGGATTTCAAACCTAGGAAATACTTGCTTCTCGATAGTGGCTTACAAGCTCTGCTCTCGGTGACATGTTTTTCCGAAGGACTCGCTGGATTGCAGCACAATCGCAAGAAGTGCACCTCATCGAGTACAGGTCTTGAAAATGTATTCAATGTTAAAAAAATCCCAGCAGGCAAACAACATTAAACTTTCGGTGAACGTAATCCTTTTTTTAATGGACCACAAAATTCGTCATAAGTGTAGTAATCCGCTTATTTATTCTTGACATTAAGCTGATTTCGACATAATAAAGCAATTGGTATCAATCATATTAAAATACGTATTTGACAACTTGATAATCTTGTTAGAATATCATAGGAAGTTGTACCTTTAAAGAAGCTACGAGTAAAATCTGTAAGGCCCTTTCACTGTTTATAGCGGTAAATTTATATTAACCCTGGAAGCTTTGCACGTCTTAGTTATTTCGCAAGGGAAAATTATTTTCATATCATAACTATGCACCACTGAGGCCTTGCATTAATAAAAAGGCTATTCTGGTGTGTTCCACTAATTATATTAGGTCAGATGCGTTTGCAACAAAGGATGGAAAAAATGAATTATTATTATCATTAACATTATTATCATTATTATTGTGTTAAATACTCTTAACCAACTTTGAAACTTTACCACTCCCTCCCCCAAAGCAGCTTCATGTATACAATATAAGGCCTTCTTAAAAGTCCTCATTGTTTAATGCCTCAAGACTTGCTAGTTTGGCAGTCAGAGGAAAAGTAATACAAGAAATACATTCAGTTGGATTTAAATGATTATAATGAAGATTGAAATATCAATTCTAACGGAACAATGACTCGGGATACAGAAAACAAGACATTGATTGCATTATATTAGGTGGCTTGATCCAAATGAGCCAAGAAAGTATTTTTTTTCTGTTTGGCACACAATCATAAAAAAGCCCCATATTCTGTAGTTGTAAGTCATGGAGTGAAATTCAGCACTTAAACTATATTCAATAGACCTTACTGTAGTTTTCAACACCACCTTGATGGGTTGGTGGGCAGGCGTGACCTTGCAGTATTTGTATAAGACTTCAATGTCAAATAATTTTTGTGAAAATTCTGTTATGATAAAAATATCAGTAATATGGCAAACGTAAGCAACAGTTGTACACGTTACAGGAAAAGGATTCTTCTGTAAAAAAATTTTCTTCTTGCAGACTAAAATTTCCTGAAAAAAATAACAGACAATGCATGGAAAATCGATTACAAACTACCGGGCAGATTCAAGGACAGGTCCATAGCCACTATGAATTAAGCATCCCTACCACTCCCAAAACGCATTATCAGTTGCCCCAGATGTCCAGGCAGTCCAGGGAACAATTTAAACATTAGCTCAGTTTTGTGTTATCAGATCAATTGTAGCTAAGAATGCATTATTTCGTGACAACGTACTTCAACAAGTTAGGTATACATAAAGTATATACCACAAAAGCAAATGATTTCTGGTGTTATCGCTAATTAAGATATCAGATCAAGAAAATATAAGGTTATTAATAAAGAGTTGGATTTTAGCTGAAAGCTTTTCGAGTTATTAATTTGACAGTTTATTGTACGTTGTAAAATTACAAAGCAAAATACTAAACTTAGATTGTAAAACACTAAAATACTTACTAACTTACCTTTCGGTCTCAAAACGTTTTTCTCTATGCTGCTTTAAAAATTTGAGCTTGTGTTTATTACACGTCGAAGTTCCTTGTATTCTCCAGTGTGACAAAAAAGGTTACGCAAGCAAGAAAAGGCTTGGGCACAAATTCAGTAGGCTTGGCTACTGAGTTGAGCCTGGTTTCTAGGCTCCTTCAGAAAGTGATCCCAAAAAAAAGACTTTCAGAGTTAAGGTTTTCAACAAACAGTTTAATAATCAGGAGGACCCCTTCGAGAGCATCACAGAGTACATATATTCGGACTGACTGACTGAACTACGTACTTAGTATCGAATTGACTGACCAACTTAAAGACAAAATTAATCTTCAGCCTGATTGACTTGCCAGCCAATCAAGTTTAACTTACTTTACGATTTGTTGAACAGGAGCGAGAATAAATGAGTTCAAGTTTTGCGACACTTTGAATTTTCACGACACGTTACCTTAAAATAAACAATAAGCAAATAAAATGATTAAATCTTACGAGGAATATAGAGAAGTAGTTGATTCCAAGCTAACTACTTTAAAAAATAGTTAAGTACTTGTGAAATATTGAAATTTTACACTACAAAGGTCAAGTTACCATTCACATTTAGGAATGTTCTTAGCAGCTCCGTTTTCTACTGAAGGGATTCCAGAAGGCATAAATAGATTTTGCTCGGCAACTTTTGAGCAACGTTTAGCGCTTTCAGCAACTTTTTATACTGCGAGCAACCTAAAGCAACTTTTGCCTTCCTTGGCAACTTTTCTTTAGTCAACAAATAGTTGACTGGTACATCCTATTGATAGGATATTGACCCTAATGAGGTTACCATAGCCGCTGGGGCAACTCTAAGTAGTCTTGCAAGAGCTTCAATTTCTAGAAAACGCAAAATTCACGTCAAAGAAGGGAAATACAAACAGCGAGGAAGCGGTAGCTCGACCTTGTCCTCAGGGAAAGGAAACACAACATGCGCTTGGATTCGCGTGAAAGACTATCGAAACAACATTTCGCAATGGTGAGTGGAAATTTGCGTTGTAATGCTTGCAATGAGACCCTTTCATTACAGAAAAGCTTAATCGACAAGCCTATAAAGTCAAGCAAGCATAAAAACGGAGTTGCTCGCATCACGAAAGACAAGAAGCAAAGCCAGTCAATCATGGACTGCGTTAAAAGGCGAGACATGCGTGAACACCCCAGTGGATCGACATTGCCTGCGGAAATCCTTTTGTTCCGGTTTTGAAATAGTCGCGTGTGTTATTTTTGGAGGTGTACCACTATTAAAAGTGGATATTCTACGCCCTCTGCTGGAGAAATATGGCCATAGATTAACCTAAAGCGCCAACCTCCCTGAAATCATTACAGTGGTATTGGAGAAAGAAAGAGAGAAACTCCTGAGTGAGCTTGAAGGTGTGAAGAAGGCCAGTGTTACTTTTGATGGAACAGCCAGAATGGGTGAGGCCCTTGTTGCTATTGTTCGTTTTGTTCATGAAAACTTCATACCTACACAGCGCCTTATACGACTTGAAGTACTAGCAAAGACATTGAAGGGAGATGAGCTGGCCCAGAGGTTGATGTCTTGCCTTGCTGTGAAGCATAACTATGGTCCTAACACGATCATTGGTGAATCAGGGATGGGGCTTCAGTGAGTGGGGCAGCCTTGCGACAACTCATTTTTTTTCTACTCTAACCTGTTTGACGTTGTGTGTTTTTCGCACACAATAGACAACGTTGGTAACCATGCAGATGCAGCGGTCTTATAAATGAAAGAAATCTGAGAACCAGATTGAAATGACTTTATAAATGCAGAATTGATATTTGTGTCGCGTTAATAAAACGTTGGATATATGAGGACACTTAACCTGTTTTGAAAAGTAAATTTCGTAGGCTTGAGAGAAATCTACGCTCTCCAAAAAAATGTTTCCAACGTTAAAGTTAGAAAATTCCTAGATTTAATAAAACAGAAGAATTCACTCACAAAGACTACTGAAATGTGTGCTATAAAACAAAATTTGGTCTTTCAAAGTTGAAATTACAAGTTATGAAAGGCGGAAAAAACTGATCAAGAAAACAACGGTAAAGCAGTTTCCGTTGGGAGCTCCCCTGTGTCATGATTACACCTTGGCATCAGTTTTCATGTTCTCCATACTGACCTCCATACATCAAGGAGAATTTATTTAATAATCAAGAGCTTCTTTACTAGCTGATCATTTCCTTTACTCTCGTAACCTTAATGTGTGATTGAGGGGCGATATTGTGAGAAGAAATTAGATTCTGGTCACTCTTAGGTGATTGTGGGGTTTAAGAACCAGAATAATATAAGAACAATCATGCTCCAGCCTTGTACTCGTTAATTACCTCGTCGCCTTTTGCAACGGATTCTTCCAAACTTTTCTGAGGCTTTGTGCAAAACCCTGAATTCATCTCTAGCAATTCCTGGTGACAAAATGAATATTTGATATCACATTTGTTTTCAAAACTGTATTTAGTTTTTTTTTGTTTTTTTTTTTTGTTTCTGTTATCGTGGAAAAAACTGATAATTAATCTTCATATTTAATAATTAGTTGGGACACTTCTCCTGAAAAACTTTAAAAATCCCTCGTGAAGAATTCCTGAAAAGAGAGACCGAAAAATACAATTTTGAATGCTCATGCATTTGAAAATTCCTGATTAGTTGATATATTTTGTTATTCATTATGTTCGGGTTATCTTGACGTGGGAAAATATCGTATCGGTAGATTGCAGGTACACTTTATGGACTAACACTTATTACTAAAATTGCGTGATTTTTCCACAAACTATATATCAAATTGTTCCATACGCTCGAGACTTTCTACCTGTTAAGTTGTTTAAGAATTGTTTCTTCAAAAACCCTTGGTTCCAAATACCGCAATATGTACCTTGAACTTATAAGTTCCCCTCTGGCTCAGACTGACAGCCAATCCACAAAAAAATTCTCGGACTATAGAACTATACATGAATGTCAAAATTATTAAGCTGAAAAACTCCAGTGTAAATACTTCCTAAGCTAAACGCTTAAATCAAAAAGCTCCAAAATTGTAGAAAAATTGTAAGATATGATTCCTTAATTGTTAATTATTAACAGGATAATTGAAATTCCACACAAAACTGTTGGCTCAAACCCCACTTAGAGGAACTATTGTTCGTTTCCCTTAGGAGTACGAGTGAACGCTGTTGTACTATATACATGAATGACGGAAACCCACGAGGAAGCGTTCGAGTTCTTAGAACTGGACTTTACTTCCAACTTTGCAAGCATCCTCTGCAAATATTTTAAACGATGCCCTTGATAACCTTGGAGTTCTGATGAGCATAACTGTTAAACGATACTCGACATGAGGGCGTAACAAGTGCCAGCTCTGTTATTTGCAGTTCTTTCAAGATTCCTTGATCTGGCTAATTCATGTACACCCTGACACAGAGTCTGTCACGTGACCCTTTAAGATAAAAGCCACCTGAACATTATCGTTATGAAGATCATTCAAGGTCTCTTCACTTCAGAGAACGCAACATTCAATCAATTCCTTTTCATGATATTTCCTTCCAACATCTGATATCTCCATGTTCTATACAGGGTATCCACTAGTTAACATACTGTCACTTTGAATTAACATTTGGTTCATACGTTGGCACGCGCTCATGGCGGATATACGGGAAGTTTTGAGAGCAGCAGGGAAGTTGCTTGAGGCGTCGCCGAAAGCAAGTCTAGCTTCTTGAGTGATCTCAAAACTTTCCACGCGCTCCATGTCTCCATGAACGCACAACGTAAAACAACGTAAACGCAATTGTTTGGATACTGTTTTCTTGCAAATTTGAAACTTTTGGGAAAAGACGGCGCTCCATAAATGTAAAATAAATTGAATTTTTACTAAAAAAAAAAAGCTCTTAGGAAATAACGGTTCAACAACTTGCTCTTAAACAAAAACAAACAATAGTTTTAGCCAAAATGTACTTTTAAGTATTTTAAAATCTTATCGCCAAGTATTCTGTATTATTCTTATCTAACATTTTGATCGATGGAGAATGAAACCATTTAAAGGCACTTTGAAAAATTGTGACCGCCGGGCATTTGGTCTATTTTAGACAGTGCCCCGCAATCTGATCAGAAGCGTACAATTGCAAAGTGTCGACAACCGGGCAACATTATAGGCTGCACAGCACGGAAAATATGTCCACTAAAAGCCAAATTAATCGTTGACATTTCTAAACAAACATCTGATAATCTTAGCAAGTTTGAAAGGACTATTCGGTGAAAATTCTGTAAAAATTTCTGACTGCCATTCATTTCATCTATTTTAGAACGCACCTGGTTGCAGGGCATTTAGAGACAGCTTATTCTGAAACTAGTAAAATGATAGTGATACCCAAAATGTACTTTTAAGTATTTTGAAATCTGATCTTCGAGTATTCTCTAATATTTTTATCTAACTTTTTTTATAAAGAAAAAAATACAATTTATGAACGAAAATGTCGGAATTCTTTGCGTTTACGCGACCCGCGTAATAGATTCGCCATGCTTGAGGCATTGTCTACTTTGTAAACGTCGTGGTCTAAAATAGCCAATCAAGGCCAGTTGATTGGCATGCCTGCCCATGCCTATCTATAGTGACTATATAAGCATGTACTTCATAGTTCATTTAGTAGCATGCGCAGCAAAAATCAGGCAGAGGTCAGTAAATAGTATTCAGAGAGAGAATCAAATTGTAAGAGTCGAAGAAATTAACCAGAGTTCCACAGACGGAGGTAAAATTTGATGTAAGTAGAATTGATTGTGTATTAGAGAACCGAGAAAGGCAGATCGAGAGTACTTGGTGCCTTTCGCTGAGTATGGTGGGCTTGACAGGGCATAGTTTCCTCCTTAATTGCGACCCAACATTATTCTGAACTCTTCAGTAATGTGGTTTTTTGCTGAGCTAATGTAATGTTCGCAACATCAGTAGTAGGAGAAAAGTAGCCTTGAAACTGTAATTTCGATGAACAAATCACAAGCACAATTCAGGGAGAGGTCAGTAAAAAGTATTCAGAGAGAATCAAACTGTAAGAGTCAAAGAAATTAGCCAGAGTGGGCTTGACAGCACATATTTTCCGCCTTAATTGCGACCCAACTTTATTCTGAACTCTTCAGTAACGTATTTTTTTTTTGCTCAGCTAATGTATTGTTCGCAACATCATTAGTATGAAAATAGTAGCCTTAAAACTGTAATTTCGATGAACATTTAAAATTTTACATTGTACTTCCATTCCAAAGAATTGTGAAGCATTGTAGTCGCGTGAAAGTAAATGCAATGAAGTTTTCTTGGTTTTTCCGATGATACATGGTTTTTTTCCGCAGATACATGGTAACCAGAAATTAGTGTTGTATGGTGAACAGCTTGTTCTTGATTCATGGCTTTGTATGATTGTTGTTCTGATTGTCGTGTTTTGTTTACCTTCAAAATGTAACACCATCGACCGTATATTTGCTTCCCACAATTTCGGAAATACTTTAAGAAGTGGTTAGGATTTTCAGACAAATTTATGATAAATTCAACGGAAACATTGATACCAGTGATATTGTTTGTTTTGTCTGCGGTAAAGAACTGCACTTGACTTGAAGATTAGCTTTAGTTGTTTTATAAAGGACATTCAACTCTTTAAAAACATCTTTCGACAGTTCTTCTATTATCTTCAGTTCTGTATAATACAAAGTACAAAGTTGAATTTAAAGTGTGTAACAAAATGCTGATTGGACAAAACAGACAATAGCAATAGAACAATGTATGCATTTACAAGGAAAGTTTTAAATTAACATGATAAAGTTGATGATTAAGTGTGGGTCTCTCCCATTGAATGTGGATAGCTTCTTTGATTTTAAATTGAAAAGTTGTGGAAGCGTGATCTAAGATGCTAAAACACCCATCGGAACAGAGTGTGACATTGTGGAGAATTATGTAGATGTCTGAAAATGTGAGAGACGAATCGATTCCAGACTAACCGTACTGTAAAAATAGTAAAGTACTCGTGAAAATATTGAAATTTTACTCTGTGAAGGTCAAGTTACCACTCACACTAAGGAATATTCTTAGCAGCTCCGTTTTCTTCGGAAGGAATTCAAGCAATGCAGATGCAGCGGTCTTATAAATGAAAAAAATCTCAGAACCAGATTGAAATGACTTTATAAATACAGAATTGATATTTGTGTCATGTTAATAAAAAGTTGGATATACGAGGACACTACCTGTTTTAAACAGTAAATTTCGTAGACTTGAAATAAATCTATGCTCTCAAAAAAATTCTTAAAACGTTAACGTTAGAAAATTCCAAGATATAATAAAGAAAGAAGAAGTCACTTACAAAGAAAACTGAAATCTGTGGTAGAAAAACAAAATTTGGTCTTTCAACATATGTCAGATTTGTGCTGTTATCTTCTAAAGGCATCTGGGGGTATACCCTACGGTATACATGAATGACGGAAACCCACGAGCAAGCGTTCGAGTTATCAGAACTGGACTTTACTTTCAATTTTGCAAGCTTTCTCTGCAAATGTTTTAAACGATGCCCTGGATAACCTTGGAATTCTGAAAGAGCATAACTTTTAAACGATACTTGACATAAGGGAGTAACAAATGGCAGCTCTGTTATTTACAGTTCTTTCTAGATTCCTTGATCTGGCCAATTCATGTACACCCTGACACAGAGTCTGTCACGTGACCCTTTAAGATAAAAGCCACCTGAATATTGTCGTTATGAAGGTCATTCAAGGTCTCTTCACTTCAGAGAACGCCACACTTAACTGACAAATTTCTAACCGGAAATTTTGTCTTTGATGGTGTGTACCGTGGCGGCAGTGGTGTTCCTACTTGCACTTAACTCATATCGCGTTATAATAACAAACAAAATACTGCGATAAAAATGCGTGCCTACAGTACCACCCACCCAAAATTGTCAGGCCAATGGACCTGATGTCAACCGTCCATGACCAAATATAGTCATAATATGAGATAAGGCAACCCACTCTGTACAGGGAAACAAAGATTTTTATTGATTAACCCAAGCAGCTGTGACCGCATTGGTCTGAAGCTGCTAGCTTGTATACATTTCTAGATCAGGGACGAACTGATTCAAGACCATCACTCCACAAGCCTATTGAAGCAAAGATATCAAAAACCGTTGATTCAATCAATTCCTTTTCATGATATTTTCTTCCAACATCTGATATCTCCATGTTCTATACAGGGTATCCACTAGTTAACCATACTGTCACTTTGAATTAACAATTGGTTTATACTTTAGCGTGCGCTCATGGCCGATAAACAGGAATTTTAGACAGCGACAGAGAAGTTGCTCGAGGCGTCGTTTCAAAACTTTCAACGCGCTCCATGCCTCCATGAACGCGCGTATGAATCAATTGTTTTAAGACAACGTAAACGAAGTCGTTTGGATATTGTTTTCTTGCAGTTTAAAACTTTGGGAAAAAACGGCGCTCCATAAATGTAAAATAAATCGATTTTTTACTAAAAAAAAAGCTCTGAAGAAATAAGGTTTAACAACTTGCTCTTAAACTAAAACAAATAATAGTTTTAGCCAAAATGTACTTTTGAGTATTTTAAAATCTTATCGCCAAGTAGTCTTTATTATTTTAATCTAACATTTTGATCAATGGAGAATGGAACCATTTAGTGGCACTTTGAAAAATTCTGACTGCCGGGCATTTGGTCTATTCGAGACTGTGCCCCGCAATCTGATCTTAAGCGTACAACTGCAAAGTGTCGACAACGGGGCGATGTGTTCACTAAAAGCTAAATTAATCTTTGACATTTCTAAACAAACATCTGAAAATCTTAACAAGTTTGAAAGAACCTTTCGGTGGAAATTCTGTGAAAAGGTCTGGCTACCAGACACTTCGTCTATTTTAGAAGGTACCTGGTTGCAGGGCATTTGGAGACTTATTCTGAAACTAGAAAAAATGATAGTTATAGACAAAATGTACTTTTAAGATTTTTTGAAGTCTGATCTTCGAGTATTCTTTGATATTTTTATCTTACATTTTTATCAAAATGGTACAAAAAAAAATTAATACAGAGTACTTGACGATCAGATTACAAAATCGGTTTGCACATTTGAGGTTTAACAAAATACCACGTGCTAATCGAAAACTATGACTATAGGGCGAGGCAAATGTTACAATTAGATATTTTGTGGCAAACTAAATATACAATTTATGAGCGAAAAATGTCTTAATTCTTTGCGTTTAAGCGACCCACGTAATAAATTCGCCATGCTTGAGGCATTGTCTACTTTGTAGACGTCGTGGTCTAAAATAGCCAATCAAGGCCATTTGATTGGCATGCCCACCCATGCCTATCTATAGTGACTATATAAGCATGTACTTCATATAGTTCATTTAGTAGCATGCGCAGCACAAATCAGGAAGAGGTCAGTAAAAGGTATTCAGAGATAATCAAATTGTAAGAGTCGAAGAAATTAACCAGAGTTCCACAGACTGAGGTAAAATTTAATATAAGTAGGATTGATTGTGTATTAGAGAACCGAGAAAGGCAGATCGAGAGTACTTGGTGCCTTTCACTGAGTATGGTGGGCTTGATAGCACATAGTTTCCTCCTTAATTGCGACCCAACATTATTCTGAACTCTTCAATAACGTAGTTTTTTGCTGAGCTAATGTAATGTTCGCAACAACATTAGTATGAAGATAGTAGCCTTGAAACTGTAATTTCGATGAACATTTAAAATTAACATCGGACTTCCATTTCAAAGTACTGTGAAGCATTGAAGACGAGTGAAAGCAAATGCAATGAAGTTCTCTTGGTTTTTCCGATGATATGTGGTTTTTTGACGCAGATACATGGTAACCAGAAATTAGTGTTGTATGGTGAACAGCTTGTTCTTGATTCATTGCGTTGTATGATTGTTGTTCTGATTGTCGTGTTTTGTTCACCTTCAAAATGTAACACCATCGACTGCGTATTTGTTTCCCACAGTTTCGAAAATACTATAAGAAGTGGTTAGGATTTTCTGACAAATTTATAATAAATTCAACTGAGACATTGATACCAGTGATAAGGTTTGTTTTGTCTGCGGTAAAGAGCTGCACTTGACGTGAAGATTAGCTTAGTTGTTTTATAAAGGACATTCATCTCTTTAAAAACATGCTTCGACAGTTCTTCTGTCATCTTCAGTTCTGAAGAATGCAGAGTACAAAGTTGAATTGATAGTTTGATAGACATCTACATAATTCTCCACAATATCGCACTCTTTGTTCTGATGAGTGTTTTAACATCTTAGATCACGCTTCCACAACATTTTCAACTTAAATTCAAAGAAGCTATCCACATTTAATGGGAGAACATTCCTTGTAAATGCATTCATTGTTCTTTTACTATTGCTTGTTTCGCCCAATCAGCATTTAGTTACACACTTTAAATTTAACTTTGTACTTTGTACCATTCAGAATAGTATCGTAATTATACACGTGTGTGTCAAGGCTTTTCTCAGGGCTCGAAATCATTACAAAGCACTGCACTTCATATAATAAAAGCCTTCATCAGACAAGTCTATTTGACATTTCGCATTTTGTTCCTCAATATAGAATGGATGAGAAGCAGTACAAAATAAGCGTAACGAAGTATTTCGGAGAAGCAACAGCAAAAGTAACCAAAGAAACAACCGAAGATGAAATCAAACGTATCTATGCTGCACGGTCAGCAACATATGACGAGGTACTCTAAAATAGTAAAATAATAATAATAATGGTCTGAGGGACCATGTGGCACATTGCCCTTTGACCCACCGGACACCTGATCCATCATTCAGGGTTGCGTTTCTCGAATGTTCCAGGCTACCGACCTGTAATACCAGTAATACCTTTCACGAGCCCGCAACGCAATTTGTGGTCTTTGAAAACATTTACACATGCTTATTTATTCCAAATTTCTCGAAAAAAATCATATGATTACGTATTAATAATATACATGAAAAAATACTAGATAGCTTATCATAATTATGCAGAGGCAAAGCGCGCACATCAAGTGCAAAAATAATTTATTCAAACCCTGCAAGTGACATTGTGCGTTCCGTCAAAACAACCGCGAACGATCAAAACAATAATATACAAAGATATTTTCACATCTTTAAGGCGTAAAAAAGTTCAAAATCCGGCTAAACAGTTGAAGGAATTGTTTGGTCTGGTTTGCTACTTCTTTGCACTGAATTAACCCTCTTCTGCATTGATTTACCTGAAAACTTCATTTATCTTAACCAATCAGGATTGAGTAATCTTTTCATGTACTTTATCAGCTCAAAAACTAGTTTATTTTACCTTGTTGCCTGATATTTTCTTTGTTGAAGTTCAATTTTTTTAAGGAAAAGTCTCGATTTTGATTGAAAACAGATCAGCTTTTCGGGTCCATAAAACTACCGGAGCTCTCGAGGAAAAGGGGCCCAAGGCGACACCAGACTAGTGTCGTATTTATCGAACACCTAATCTTAAAAACCAGCTTGAACTTTCTCATCATATAGGAATATTCAGCGGTTCGCGCTTCGTATTCGAAGCCACTGGCCGAATCTTTGCATAACGCCCTTAAAGAAGTTTACCAGGACAAACCAAAGGATCAGATCAAAATCATTGACGCCGGAGCTGGGACAGGGCTGATTGGAGTTGAGCTCAAGAAACTCGGATACACCAACCTATGTGCTCTGGACATCACAGATGAGATGTTAAAAGAAGCAAAGAAGAAAGAGGTCTATACTGAGTTCATCTGCATGTCTTTGAATGGGCAGCCGATACCTCAGATTAAATCAGGGCAATTCGATGCTTTGATTTGTGGTGGGGCGCTCCTTACAGGACGTATCGGCTCATCTGCTTTCGTGGAGATGATAAGAATGGTTCAAACTGGTGGGTCTTTCGTAGGATTTTACCGAGGCACAGATATAATTGACCCACGGATGTCCGCGGGGAGTCTGTTCTGTGGCTAGTTGTTAGACTTGACACAATCAATCATTTGATCGCGTCCAAAGCATCTGTGGCTGAAGAAATTTGCTCAAACCTTTGAGGAAATAATAATTTTTTTAACAAAAATGAAAAAAAGGATGATTTTAGATTGAGGACATATCAGGATTGTAAAAAAGGAAAAACGTGTAAAATCCTCTGGAAAGTTTTTTGTTTGGTTATTCTTGTTTTTTGAAAACTCAAACCGTAATGAAGACTCACGTAACACCCTTCTTGACAAGTTCCCTTAACATCTGGCATCTGACCCTTAAATCTTTTTCTGGGGTCAAATCTTTTCTCTGCAAATTCGCTCAATGAATTTCTAGATACATCGAGAGCACGCCCCCAGGCTGGTCTCTTCAACTTCTCTTTGGATGATATTACAGGTTATAGGTTAACCCTTTAACTCCCATGAGTGACCAAGACGGAATTTCTCCTTACAGTATTAATATGATATCAAGCAGACAAGTAATGGAAAACAAAAGATGTTAATGAGGGTGTCATTGGTTAAGCCAATACCAAGTTCTATCATCATAGGAATTGTATGGCAAACACTAAAGAGAATTACTAGAAAGATCTCAGAAGCGAAAGAGTTAACCAACACTGTGAGTTAAATAAATGGACAAATAGGAAAAAGAATGGAAATTTCCCATGATAAAACCTTAAAAGATCCGCACTTCTTTGCAGGTGGTGTCCTCTGTTTCAACATACTGAAAGAGGAATTAGAACACTATCAAGAGATGATGACGGAGCTGGAGAAAGCTGGCGAGTGGATGTGCATGTCCAAAGAATCTTCACCTTTCTTTGAAGCCGAGGACCTGCCCATTGAATGCTGGGGGTTCGTTTACAAAGTTTTGAAGAACTAAGAAACATGTACCATGGCAGTTAAGCCTAACTCATCCAGGCCATACTAGAAAATCATTCTTTTAGCCGACTTGAAACATCAGTTATAATGCTGTTGTGATGATTTGATGTTAAAACAAAAGAAAGTTTATGAAATAAATCAAACTGCTCAAACTACATTGCCCTGATGTTGTACTTACGTTTTTGCGCGTGCCGGTGGGCGGCGAGCCCGCACCCATTTCAAATATTCTTTTACGGCTCGCGTTTTGTTTCCTGATATTTGTCATTGTACTAATTTCGAAACTACCAATGCTTTTTTCTTGGATTTAAACACAGCAGAGAAAAACAGCTTTTAAGGTGGAACTGATAAGTACCGGGACTCTCGAGAAATTTAGGGTCAAGACGGAGAAGAAACTACTTGTCCATTGAACAACTCAATGGTCATAAAATTGGCTGAAACATTCAACACAAACTCAAAACCTTTTATCAAAGCACAAATCTAACACAACCCTTGGTTTTTACTTGACTTCCACCATAAAAATCCAAAATAAGGAGGGATATTACAGTTTACCTCCGAAAGACGAAAGACCCCCTAAACCTTAAGAAAGATTTGTAAATAGAGCCATTTCTAAATTTGGTTTTTCTTTGCTCGACACCGGAAAGCTATAAAATACGAGCTATCGTATGACATTTTATTCCCTGAGCACAAGAAAGATCAGAAAACGTGTTCAGATAACAATTGCAAAATTGATTACTAATCACTTTAGCAGCAAAACAAGACAGCAAATGTTGCATTACTTTATGGCCGCTATGTTGATACTCCTTGCCACCAACTTGACGTTCCCATGCTAAGCGCTCTAAATTTATGTCAGACCTTTTGGCTAATAACTCATCAGCGAAAATTTCACAGACCTGAAACCTGGGAAATATTCTACAATAGCTCACTCTTTCTAGCAATCGAGCTATAAAGACAACGATGGAGAACGGCGAGGACTACAACCAACATGAAGGACCAAAAAAATATATAATTATATGACGAGGCAACATTTTCTCTCAAGAATTGACGGTTGCATGTCAACATATTTACCGTAGGCTTTCATGAGTACGGAATCTAAAGGAAGGTGTTTGATTTCAACGTGGACTCTGTGGTTATCAAATATTTTGGTGTTTTCAAGTACATATGTAATTACCAAATTTATAATTTAGCTGAGACAAAACTTAACAAGATTTTGGCAGAGCAGACGAATTTTGTAGCCTAGTGCGTACGGTACTTTACAAAGTAAATCTCACAAATGACATGATATGCATCCTATCGTTTACAGTTGCTATTCAACCCTCTGACCCCTTAGAGTGACTAGCATCTAATTTCTCCAGACAATATCACCGCTGAATCACACATTATTGTCATGAGAACAAGACGATCTAAGATCGTAAGTCGGGCTACAGGTAGACGCGCTATTACAAGTGTTGACCATTCACGGTGCGCAGTGGTTCTAAAAGAAATACAGAGGTACCATGGTTCTGGTTTGTGGGCGTGGCGTAAAATTTTTTCACCCTTGAGAGGCACCAATTCTATAACGACACACTGTCACATATTTTTGGCGCAATACCCTGACAGGTATTACAGAGGTTGCTACTGTGGACCTTTTGAGGCTGGACAGCCCAAGAGGTACTAAACCCGCCCTTTTTAACCTATGAAAGCTATAATGAGTACCTCAATCTCTTTCTAACAAAGTGTAGTCAGAACGGGACAATTTTTCGGTGTTTGTTCAAGCGTGAAATATTCAACTTTGTCCAGAAAACCTGTCGCGCTTCATCATTTACAGTTATGGGAAATCCGTACTGTCAGCACCGACTTTAATTTGAACGCGTGAGAAGGCTATACAAACGACATTAAACAGGATTTGGCGGAAAATAAATGTTTGTTCTCTCCTGGTGTATAATGCTATAAATTTCATTTCCTGATGACTGTTCATTATTATTATCTACCATCACAGGATAGTTAGGGATAATGGATTGCAAGCATATTTGATTGATTGGCATTGTATGCTCATTTAAAGGGTCTTCAATTTCTTCATTATTATCGTTTGAGTCATTTAAGTCATTAATTTGATTTTGGAATGAAGATTTTTCCTGGTTTACTGGTATTGAATCTTCAGTGTCTTCTACACAATCATCTGTAATTGAATTGTTTTTAGAACCTGTTGCTTCATTTTCTGTTATAGAATTATCTGTCTCATGTAGTATAGTCAGATTTGTATCAATATTATTAACATCAATTTGTATGTCTTTATACAATGTATTATTTGCCTTAAGCCATTGCAAGGCTTGTAAAGCAAAGTGAGGCCTTACTGCTTGAAAGTATACATGACCTCTGAATTGTGAATTAACATGATTATATCAGATCTCTCAGGAGGGCATGGCAAAAGACTACTTGTTTGATCACATTCAACCGGTACATTACAAATTGCACCTTTTACTTTCCTCTGTTGACCTTTGGGCATAACAATAATCTTTTCAAATACTATTCCCTGAGCTATTAGTATCTGCTCTAGTTTTTAAGAGAGGCAAGCTCAACTAGTGTATCATCAACATACATGTTGTTTAACACAGCTTAACAAGGAACTTTACCTTGTTTAACTTTTGAGTTACATGTATTACAAACATACCCCTTACCATCAAATGAAGTCTGAATGCTAAAATAGTGTTGATTGGAGTATTTAGTACTTAAGAAGTTTTTAACTGATTTCTCATACAGCATTCTATTGCATACACAGCATACATTATAAGGACCTTCTCTGATTTTCTCTTTGAATTGCATTTTTGTCTGTGCTTTTCCATGATGTGTTTGATTTGATGAAGGTCCATGTTAGATGTGCAAGACAAAAATTGCATTTCATAGTGAACAATATCTGCTTTAAGTTTCTTTGTAACAATGTTAGAAATAGCTTGTACTAATGGTGGTATACCACTTATTTTTATTTGTTGTATTGCAGGTTCACAAGTATCTTCATAGGTCAATAAGGAAAACATGTACTTTACTCTGACTGTTTGTTGAAAAATACAAGTAATACAGTAACTTGCAAGCCACAATAAGAAACCTGTATTTCCACTGTAGTTGTTGAAAATTAAGTTTTCCAACTTGTTTTTTGTATTGTTTAAACTAGTGGATAACATCCCATAACTTTGAGCTTTATGTTGAACTGATATCTCAACTCCACAAATATCAAGACTTGTGTATAAATCTGCCATTCTTAGACACCTGTTGATGCCCATGTTATGATATAATTTATTTCCTTGGTCAGCTATGCAACAAAGAGTTCTGGAATTCCAATAACTACAAGACTTTGCCACTGAGTGACACATTACATAAAGCCCCACAGCAGAACATTGTTTGCAAGAGCAGTTGTGTTCTTCTCTCAAATTGTTCACTCTAGTTACTTCATATGTACTAATCTGCACTCCTCTAAGTTCATAATTGTCACTGAGGGAGTGTATAGTCTGGAAACACTGTACTAAGCCCTGAATAGATGGTACTTCTAATAGTACACATGTACCTGAGGGATGGCTTCTACCATATTCGTCTCTTGCATGAGAGTCAAATATCTTATAATTCCCATTATCAGTATGATAGATACTGACACCGATACATTCTATTGTCAGAATAAATGAAGAGTAATTTTGTGATAAGAGTTATTCAAAAGACCTGTCTCTAGACATTATACTGTGCTGATATCCCTCAATTATTGAATTAAGTGTAGCTTTCACTATAATTAAGCTGGTAGTTTTCCTCAGACAAATCAATCATTGACAGTAGGTAATTCAGTTTGCAGTTTAAATACACCTGCCCTGTAAATTGTGACAGCGTTGAATACAATTGATTACCCATCTCCAAAATTTGTACCAGGTCATCACAGGTATGTATTCCTTTTATCTTCTTATAAATCAAAGCAATCAAACTCATAGCAACACATTGTTTTCCAGCATTTTCACCAAAAGTACACAATATCACCTTCACTATATGGTGCCTTGATTGTTAGAGTAGGATCAATACCATATATAGGAGGCCCAGAATTTGTTTCAGTGTCATTACACAGATTCAGCGTAGCACAATGAACTCTGTGGCTCGTATTCTTGTACACACTTAATAATGTATTACAGCTATACAAAGATAGATATTTTCCCAAAGACTCTCGACAACTCGACGATTTTCGATTCAGTGTTGACCGTGTAGAATGCCATTTTTTTTCTCTTCTTTTGTACAAACTTGATACTGTCATTATTGCTCCTTGTTCTAAGTCTGCATTTGACGTAGCAATACATTTTTTACGAGACAGAAATTTTTTAAGCATTCGCCTGCACACTAACTTCTTTATTTGTTTGTTTTTACGTGAGAACTTTTCTAGATTTTTTACAGGTATTCTGCTGGGCTCAAGATCGAATCGTCTTCGCACATGGTAATCACCATTGTTAATATTACAATGATTAACAAACATCGCATAACGAGACCTGAATTCTTTTGCATATTTTATTTCTTTTGCAACATCATTTTGTTGTATACACAACGCTGATTCGCCACTCTTTTGTTCTATACATAGCGCTACATTGTCCAATACATCATCACATTCATTTGACACCACTTCGTTTGGTACCAAACAAACATTCCTGCTCAACAATATGCGCACAAATGCGACAAAACTACTGGAACAAATGGAAAAATAACAGCTGATAATGTACTCTGTTTGAGCAAAAACATAACGAATGTAAGCTTAATAACCACGAGAGAGGTCACATAAATATAACAACCATGTTTATCCTCACTCTGATGAAAGTCCAACATGGCATCTTTGTCGTCGTTTCCTAGAGTTTGATAACGAGGCACCTTGTCTTTATCAGCAAATGTTCTTCGGTCACTCTGTCCACATTTTCTGTTCACTGATAACTCATTTGATTTCTGGTTTGATTATGGTGAGACCTTCGCTAAATCATTTTATTCTTTTGCTATTTTGAGTTCGCGGAACGACCCGTTTCGAAATATATGCTCATTACACAGGCCATCTTTTAGAGTGGGTCTACCGCGAACGGTGTGTAGGTCTGTATGCTTGAGCGTAGAAAAGATGACACCATTCGCTAAGATATTCGACAAATCCGCCATGTTCGACATGGTGGAAAGAAGGTTGCGCCTCTATTACGTGTCTGCGGTATTTCCCATTGCACGTGACTGAGCTTTGTGGAGAAACCCGAGGGTAAACCTATAGTCGGTCGCCCGACTAATAAAGGAACTGATCGGCAACTAAAGAAACTCCTGATTGTTAGACAAATTCTCCTTGTCAGCAACTTAGTTATTGTACAGAGAACAGTATGGAAATATGAGTACTGATGTTACGGTGTAAAGGGTTGAGGTCATTAGTGTTCTTACCCCACAGGTACAAACTGAAGAAAATCCTTTCAAAGTTAAGGTTTTCAACAAACAGTTAAATGATCAGGACACCTTCCAGAGCATCACAAAGTACATACAGTCGGTTTGACTGACTGAATTACGTACATACCATCGAATTGACAGACCCACTTAAAGACAAAATTAATCGTCTGGCTGATTGACTTGCCAGCCAATCAAGTTTTAACCTACTTCATGATTCATTGTACAAGAGCGAGAATACCGCGTATCTGTAGATTTCAGGTACACTTTATGGATTAATAATTATTATTAAAATTGCGTGATTTTTCCACAAACTATATATCAAATTGTTCGATACAACTACCGCAAAATGTACCGTGAACCGATGAAATGACGCGCGTGATTAGTGTCAGTACAGGCATAAATTTGGTCCAATATATCTCTAAAGCAAACACGGTTACCTTTTTTTTCTTTGGTATGTTTCGAGACAGATATTGGTGGGGAACATGTAAGAACGTTTTAAAAAAATTGTTCAGTAACATTTTTTTTTTCTGAGGAATCACCTTCAAATGCCTATCACACAAAACTTTTGAAATTACGACCGATAGCGATGTATACTTACCTTCAGCAAGCTCTACCGAGAGTTGCGATACATCTTACTAAAGAAGCAAAGAAAAAATGGAAGTTGCGAGCACGGTTCAGCCCCACAAAGGAGCACCGCCTGCATCAAACGAAGATTTCGACGAAGACTGACTAAGATGCTTTCTCGCCTGCGGTTTTCAGGTCAAGACTAGAACAACAAACTCCTGTTACTAAATAATTAGTTTGTTGCGTTTTTGTTTTGTTTTCTATAGCGAAATCTATGTTAAAAATGGGTAGTGTGTTCGCTTCTGTTGCCATAACACTTCCTTCGCACTAAGAGCGGCGAAGGTTCCCCTCGCTCAGTGCTCTAGAGTTTCGTTACTGTAGAGTAATTCCCAAAGCAAACCAAAAGCGAACTTTTGACGAAAGAATCAGCTGTATCGCGAGGCACGATGATTTTTCGCCAAGAGGTCATCGGGCAGTTTCACTGCAAGTTGCTCCTTTCCTCAGAGAGTGCAAAGGCAGAGGCTATCGTCTTCGAGCTGGTCAAACCGAAAACGAGTGATTTTATAATAATCTGATTCAAGTTAATCTCAAAGAGGGATTTTAAAAGAGAAAAACTTCTTTAGTTTAAATGCAGCATTGCCATATTACCCATTTCGCCCAATGGATAAATGAATATTTCGTATGTATCGACTTTCAAACAGCACTTGGATTCGCTACCATCCAATTCAATAAAACTTATGTTTCTTTATTTATCTCGTTGCAGTGCTGTTATCACAATGAAATTGCCACTGTTGCTACTTTTAGTTTCTTAAGAGCAGGGAGAAATGATGGCTCGTGGGATTGATTTTCGGAAACCTAGGTTGGGAGAATGCACGGCCGCCTCGAGCTTGTATTTATGCCAGCATCCGCCAGAGGTTTTGCACTGTTCACGCAACAGAATATCGGTCAGTTCAGGAAAGGGCTTGAACTTTATTACAAATGATATAGTTCTGTTACTAAAACACGATGGAAACAAGAATTGGTTCGATTTTCATACGATGAGAAAAGTGCAAATGTAGTTATGTGGGAAGACAAGGAACGTAAGTACATCTGTAGCGCGTGAAATAAACAACAACAAGGAGCTTGCCTTTCTTCGCTTGCGAAATGCCAGCCGAAAAGAATCAGTCGTGTTCGGTGTGGGAACAGGCCCCTTTTTTTTAGCAGAATTCGTTGGTTATCTTCCCCTGGTTTGACTAGTGGTATGTGTTAGTAAGAGCCGTCTTCGAAGCCGGTACGGAGCATAAGGCCAATGACTTTGAAGAGTAAAATCTCCTCGATGACAACGATCGAAACGCGTCCATTTTGGCCATACAGCTACATCCTTTGGAAAGTAATGTATAGAAATACTCGGTATAAGTGTATTATTCTTGTAGCTAACATCATTTGGCACTCCAGCAACGCAATTCCTCTGGATTTCTCCTCTCTCCATTGTAGTTGCCGACGTGTCTTCACAGTTTCCCACGTCACAGCTATGTAATATGATCGTTTTGGTTGCACGCTTTAGAGGGACACTTTTTGGCCGCCAAATCGTACTTTCAATGCACGAAAAAGTGAACAAGGAGAACTCGTCAGGCGCTAAGGTCGATTAATTCTAATTCTGAATACCGCTATCAGCCAGAAAATCAAAAAAATTTTCGTGTCATAGGCACGTTAAGTATCTATTTTTATAAGTTCCACTCTGGTTCAGTTCTTTGACTGACAGCCAGTCCACAAAAAAAATTCTCGGATTAGAACTATACATGAATGTCAAAATGAATCTTGAAGGGGGGGGGGGAAGTTAGCGATCCCTTGAGCTTTTAAACTGGATATTTATTGTAAAAGGGGTTTGAACTGTTGCTGGGTCGTCCAATTTCAAAGCATTCACCATTATCATTCACCATCCAACAGTTTGGTAACGAGTTATAGGCATTTATTGTTCAGTTTATACTGTATTGACGCTGAAAAACCCATTCAGGGAGCTTCAACTGATAAAGATCTGCTTCTATATCTATCTGTATCTAGTTCAAACAGCTTAGATCGTTTCAGCAAACAATATTGGATTTTAACCGTCGCCACGACCAGCCAATGAATTGGAACAAATATTTAAAACTTTCGGGCGAAATAAAGCTATGTTAGTTTTAAGAACAATTGTAATATATCAATTGCACGTTCTGCAATCATTTGCCTATCAATGTCGCTGCTGTTGACACTAGTGCACTTTGCAGAATCAGGTCATGAATATGCAGATGGGAATGTTTTCCGAGTCACGTCCACTCAAACTGAACCTATGATTCAATTTCTTTTTTGTGAGAATACAAAACGAAGGAAAAAACTAATTCTTTTTCCATTTAAAATCCAGGTGTTTCACTTGAGCGGCATGCGCTTACCAGCTAAATTCCTAATCGAAAAACTCCACCGGAAGAACCAGAAAGTTGATATTCATTTGGATGGCGCACAAAACTGGGGAGCATTCAAACACGACCTCAAAGACATCAACTGTGACAGCTACAACGAAAGGAGTCACAAGTGGTTCCTTGGTCCCAAAGAGACGGGTATCTTGTACATGAAGAGAGAAAGTGTGCCCAATTTCTGGCCCAAAGATATTGGGTACAATGGCGGGATGCAGCCTCCACCTACCTTCGCGGGTGACCCACTGTCAGATGATGCGTCCGGGTTTGAGATGGTTGGCCAACGGAACGATACCAACCATTGGGCTGCTGTATACCGTCGATCTGATGGATTTGATAGGCTTCGACAAAATCGAGAAGAGAGTCAAGTCATTGATTGAGCGACTAAGGGGCGGCTTGGACGAGGTTACGCGCGAACTCCACAATGTCTTCCTGGTCCTGACCATCAAATTTCGAGACGATGTCGGAACCGGAGGAGCACGCAGGCAAAGAAAGAGTCAAGAAGTGAAGCCAGAATTGAACGAAGTGTTGTACGACGCGTTGTATGAACATCACCACATCGGGGTGTCGACAAAGAAAGGAAATCGAATGAGATTCTCCCCGCATATCTACAACATGGAGGAGCACATCGACCGGGCAGTTGAAGCCGTTAGATATGAGCTGAAAAAAAATCCGACCGAGGATTTTTAGTTTTAAAATACTTCAACAGCTACTTTGACGTTTTTTACCCTTGCTTTCAAGAAGAGATGACCCAATTTACGAACTAAAGCTAGTGATAAAAGAAAAATTTATTTTTTCAATCGGACCTGACGTGTTAGTGAAAGTAAGCGCACACGAATTCAGAATTCGTTTTTGCAGTTACCAGTTTTGAACTGAACATCGCTTCCACATGAATAACTTTGTTAAATTAAGATTTGACTTGTACTTCTAAAACTATTTTTCAATAAACTCAGTAGCAATGCGTTGTATAAAATAATTTGGATCAACATATTTCCTAGCGAGGGGAGTCTTAATAGATGTTCAAAAATGGGATTGAGTAGAGAAACAACAGCTCAAGAAATATCGCTTCTCCCGTCGGTGAGTCAAAAACAAAGCTAAATGACTTGAACCCTGCGTGTGCACATGAAAATAAGCTCGCAAAATTTTTCTCGCCATATATGTGAGCTGAATAGGTCATAAACTGGTTGTTTCGCAGTTTCAAAGGTACTGTGGAAGACGCACAAGCAGCGTCGACATAATTTTCTGAAGTCAGTTCTAGGGTAGCGCTTTAGATAGGTAGGATCTCAATCTTCGTTTGGTAATGGAAAACAGCATGCAACCAGATCAGTGCGATCAGGTGGAAAATGCCATTCCGTTCGTTATGGTCGAATGGAACGTGCTCACATGAATTTTTTCCTATAAATTCTTACCTTTTTTTAAACAAAGAATCTTGTCTAAACTGAGGTACCTTTCATGGAAAGTTGAAGATTAATATGACGATTCAGCTAAGTTTTTAAACAAAGATTCGCGAAATTCATATTCTAAGTGCTTGAATATATATGAACAATACTCATCTCTAAAGAAAAAAAAAAACAGGAACAGAAAACAAAGAAACTTTGGATCCATTTCCGACCCAGTCTACTGATTCGGCCGCTAAAGCTACAAACACCCATGATCGACCAGGCTGACATATACACTCTTCTCGATGAACACATCGGTGGGGCTATCGCAATCTCTTTGCGGTGGCCAATTTACATTGCCAACAATGACAGCTTGGAACTTAGAGGAGAAAAGCCTTTTAATTCATTTTCCTTCACCACATTCGTCCGAATAAAAACTATTTTCCTTCTAATTCGGACAGAAAACTAGATAACACAGAGACAATGAAAGAACTACAGTAAATACAATTTGGGTAGCTTGTTTCAGGTTGAGCAAGTACCTACGGAAAAGTTTATTCCAAAAACCTATCAAATTCATAGATCACAAAAATAAGAGATCAATTCTATAATTTTAGATCTAATTACTTGAAATAAATTCTAAATTCCAGCGATTTTGGCAACATCAAGTCTCTCTTGAACCTGTTCTTTAACATACATGTCCTTGGCTGAATCGGATTTCCAACGGCCATGGAGTTTCAACGGTCGCTCTCTTTGATGGATTTTTCCTCAATTTAGTTTCAATGGATGCGGTACCCCCAGACCTAAAGCAATGCGAAGCGTAAAGACGTTGATCATATCCCAGCTCATTCGAGCACCTCTTCAACATGTCCCATGAAGGACGTGTAAGAAACTTTTTATCACGTAAACTGCGGTGTTATACAAGGATTTCCGACCCTGAGAAAAGCCATAACAACACACATGAAAAAATATCCTTTTTTTTTAAGTGTGTTGATATTGCCAATCAGCTGCTGACACGTCACTCGCGTTTGGCACTACTCGTTCAGGTTGATGAATGAACGGCAAAGCCTTCACGATTCTCAATACAAGTTGTATGTTGGAGCTTCCTCGAATTATGGCGGCTAAAACGCCAAAAAATCCGTATCGCTGATAGACAGTGTGGTTCAAACTTTCCTAGAAGGGGAAGGAAACCAATATACTAAAAGAAAAACCGAAAGTTATATATTCAGTGGCTTTGGTGTTAGCATCTCTCTCGGCTGAGAATGAAAATCGACAACTGGAAGATTTGCCACCAGCCGATTTTGGCGGTTCACCTGAAAGACTTCTTCTGTCGGTAAGGACAAAGTCAATAATTGAGAATTCTGTAAATTAAAAATTACTACCATTGTTGTTTTCGTAATCATGATTCAACGCATTTTTCCATCTTAGGAGTTTGCGCCAAAGCACTCTACGATTGTTATTCAGGGTTGCCGATTCATTTATTTTCATTCATCAGTAAAGTCGGCTATTCTTCTCAGTAAAGGGCAATTGTGTTTATATGATAAACAAAATAATACGTGGTTGCTTGTAGATATGGAGTTCCCTTCTCGTGTTCAACTCGACGAAAAATTCCATATCTACGTGCGCCCATGTATTATTCTGTATACGTTACCCAATACATGCTTTCTGCTAGATTTCAAAACCAAATTTTCCTAAACAAAAGTTCGGAAGACATGGACATGTTGATGTTAGCATAAACTAAATATCTTAGCAAGTAACGATAGGGACACGTAAAATTTCTAGACTTATAAATAAATACAAATTGACCTCCTCTGTATATTAGAGAGTCAAGCTGACTCTAATCTAACATCACCATATAGCGTAACTATTCCATTGGCTAAAAACAAGTGACTGAATCCTTACCTCTGCCATGGCAATAGGTGTCATCACCCCTAAAATAGAAGTATTCCCTAATCATCGTAGAATAAAATACCCGAAAATACTTCGTTGCCTTTAATAAGCACTCCACAAGCGTAACTACCAGCATCGGAGTAAATAATTTTGCTATGAGAAAAATTGGTTCGAAAATTTCTTTAATGTCGAGAGTAGTGATATTTTCCCACCAAAATTTGACCTCTGCAAGGCAAGAAATGGCCCATTTCAAATTTCGTATCCCAATTGGGAGAAGCGGCCATGGATGTCAGACAGCGTCTAATTATGATAGGGGCCAGTCTGCCCACAATAGGACTCATAGTCATAACTGATCATGAACCGAGGACGGAAGATAAAAAATTAAACGTGCAGAAACGAAAAGTTTGGATTCGATATAGTCTATAATTGAACATGCCATGCAACTCTGCTTTGTTTAAGTAACACCAGGCTAGTCAAGTTTTTGAACAGGGTTCGAATACTCTTTGATTCATTAATGACAGAACCAGAAGGGCATAAATCACCTTTCATAAGATTAGAAGCGGGATCTAAATATACTTCACAATGAAAACATCAGGACCCCCAATACTTGACCAGCGGCCTTAAAATTTTGGTAAAATATACTGAACAGTAGATAATCCAAACAGAAGAACATTAAACATGACGAAACGTTCTCTACCATCAGGGAACATCCACGATAAACTTGTCTATGATGAGGACAAATGTCTAAATGATGATAACGACTTTTAAAATCGAAGTTAAAAGCAAAAGGTCCCATAGAAAAATACTCCAATGCTCTCTTATGAGCCGCGTATTTGAAATTAAATTTGTAGAGATCTTGATTGATCGCCTAAGGATGAGCCTTTTTTCCTTGCCGCAAGGTTGAATACATACCGACAAAGGATTAATATTGTGTAATTGTTAGGAATTGACTTCTAAAAATTTTATCATCTTCAGGATGAGTTCAATGATAGCTTCTGTAACAAAATCACAGTTATCTAAACAAGAACGATTGTTCTTGCTCCAATATCTAGGTGGCGTAGTCAACAAGGGGATCCCACAACCATCGCAAATGTCAGACAGAATAAATTCAGAGGCTCCCAAGAGCTCCCATAGAGAATTATGGGATTTGAGGCGACCATGAACGGAATGAGAGTCAGAGGTTGAACAGGCTGCTTCCCCCTTACTGAAATAGTAACATTGTAGCTCGGTTAATTGATTTTCATCAGAAGACTCGTCTTCGTCGCCATCATTTCCCATTAATTTCAGCTGTGCTGGATTTTACAGACTGGCTATCGATAAAAGCTTCTCAGGAGAAAGCTGAACTGGGCTGTTTGAAGGTGCTCGTACATTGTGAGCTCCAGAGTCCCCCATGGGCACAGGTGAACTACGAGTCGGACGGATGAGGTGTTCGATAGCCTTGTGCAAACAGATACCGAACAAAATTTGCGTTCAGCAATTTAGCAAAAACAATAAAATTTATTCTAACCGTAGGTGCTATCTTAAACCTGAAACCTAGGGTGAACAGTCTTTGTATACGACCTCCTTAAATACTCGGTCAGATAACGAACAATATCCCATAATTAAAAGATGTAAGAAATTCCTGTCAAGATATGCGAAGCGGAAAAATGCACATGCAAAACTGTGCCCTCTTAAAGAAAGGAAATTTGTTTTCATCCTCCCTCACACACTCGTCCGAATGAAAAATATTTTCCTCCTAATTCGTAAAGAATACAAGATAACACAGAGAAAATAAAAGAAGTACAGTAAATAAAATTTGGTTAGCTTGTTTCAAGTTGAACAAGCTCTGGAAATAACAAAGAAAGGGCTAACAATCGCATTACCTCGAAAAAGCTGCCGGTCATCACTGCTAGCATTAGTAGAAGCAGAAGTAGAAGTAGCATCAAACCAGGCGGCTTTGGCTTTCTGCAGGCTTTATCCTGCGCTTTCTTGATTCTTTTTTCATCTTCCGAGTTGTCGGCGAGATTATCTTGCTCAACAAGTCATCCAGCATCACTTTTGTCGGCTAATTTGATCAATTTATGTCGTTTGCAAACGGATCAAACTCAAAGAAGTTTCAGAAGATTTTTGAGCCAGAGCATGCTCTCCTCTTTTCGAAAAATCGAGCGCGAAGGAATTATGATCTTCCATCTCCGCATTAAAGAGAAATTGCTTTTCGTTTCCTTCGAATTTTAGCTTTTTCGCTTCTACTTCCCGCCTAAGCCTCTTGGCTTCACGGTGTCGGGACTGTTTTCTTGGGAAGGGATACTGCTCTTAAAAGCACCAAGTTTGGTATCAATATAGCTTTTGAACCTGTCAAAAATTCGATCTACAGACCCGGTGATAGGTTATGAAAGAGTACGAGCTTCTTCGCCGGGTTGTTCAGATATGTGCTCGCCTTCAGATGTATCACCAGTAGCTGAGTTCATATTATAAGGGTACAATTTATCGAAACCGTCGGCGCTATCTTAAACCTGGAGCCTGGAATGAACAGTCTTTGCATATGACCTCCTCATATACTCGGTCAAATAACGAACAATAGTTCGTAATTAGAAGGTATAAGAATTCCATTTTAAGATATGCAAAGAAAAATGCTCACGCATAACTGTACCCTCCAAAGAAAGGAAATTTATGTGCAAGGATTGCAACAAACGCTTTACCCTAGCAGAAAACTTCGAAAACATACAGGAGAAAAGCCTCTTAAGTGCAAGGTTTGCGGCAAGTGTTTTAGTCGAGCGGATTGGCCTTCATAGCAGAGTTCCTACCTAAAAGAAGCCTTTCAATTGCAAGTTTTGCGACACGTGCTTTAGCCAAGAAGAAAACCGTGAAAAGTATCCAGAGAGAATCAAATTGTGAGAGTCGAAGAAATTAACCAGAGTTCCACAGAGTGGGATAAAATTGGATGTAAGTAGAATTGATTGTGTATTAAATTATATAATAAGTATAGTACGATATAGGAGAGTAAAATTCAAAGAAAGTTAAACAGATGTTGCTTGATTTGAAAAAAGCTTGAAAGGTTAGTGACTATACCCACAAAATGTTATGCAGTAGTGATAGCTCAATTTCACGTTTTTACGGCTTACCTAAAATTCATAAATCGGGAATTCCATTGAGACCTATCGTCTCTTTTGTTGATTCTCGGACTTATGCAATTTCTAGTTATCTTGCGAGAATTTTGTCGCCTGCTGTCGGGAATACTGATTTTATTGTAAAAAGTTCTTACGAATATGCGGATTTCATAAGAGATAAAACTCCTAACGCTGGTGAAGAATTGGTATCTTTTCAAAATCTCAGTTGATCTTGCCGTTAAGTTACGTAGGAGAGACTCAGAGGAGACGCCCTCCTGGAACAAAGAACTTCTTTGCCTGTGGAGGATAAAATTCATCTGCTGCCATTTTGCCTTAAACCACACAATTTTTGCATACAACAACACCTACTATCGACAGGTTCTTGGTAAAGCGGTCTTCATTTGCAAAAAAGGAAATTCAGCATTGACGGAACACACATGCCTCACTAACCATACAATCGGGTGGGATAAGTCTAAAATAATCACCACTCATCGACGTTACCACCAGCACCTTTGTTTGGAAGCCTAGCATATCAACTCCGCCCCCGCTCCTTTAAATCGTGGTGATGACGGCTTATTACCTGACGCCTATTTACACCTCGTCAGAAAAAAGGGCAGCTAATTAGTAGGCTTGGAAAAGGACCTCTTATTGCAGCCATAAGATCACCCCTGATGAAGGCACTAGACACGAGTGTCAAAACGTTGGGTCTACGAATTGCAACTTCTCGGTTGCATTCATTAAATCTTTAAACCAGAGTAACATCAAACCATGTCCAAGAATAAATTGGTTGAATGAAAAGCGCCCGTTGATACTGTGGGAATTAAGAGTGCTGATTTGAGAGATAAATTTTTTGTTCTGCAGTTTTGCGGGTTTCCAAACTGCCTAGATGTAGGGAAAGCTGCTTGGAATGATTAGGGAGATTAAAGTGTCAGACGACTGGTTTGGATGCTCTTGACATTTCTTTTTAGGTCGCGAAGGTATTCTCGGAAACGGTCACCTAGTCGTCTTCCTGTTTCCCCAATGTGTAACTTTGGTAATAAGTGCAAGTTATGCAGTAAATGATATTGGCGAAGGTACAAGAAAAGTGATCAGTGATCTTAATTGATCTCTTGGGTCCCGATATTTTCTCTACGTTACGAATGAAAGGACAAGTTTTGCATCGTGAGCGAGCGCATTTGAAAGTTCCAGTTTGGTCATTGGTTTGAAATGAACTTCTAACCAAAAAGTTGCCTGTTTTTGTCGCGTTTGAATGAAATTAGGGAAGGTTGCAAAAAGATAGTACCAGTCTCTGCATCGTTTTGAAGCAATTGAAAATTTTCAAGAATAATAGATTTAACTGCGTGGTTGTGAGAGAAACAGGATAGTCATGTTTATCGAAAAAATAGCACATTGCCCCTGATTTTTCGGAAAAGTCAGAGTCGTCACTACATAAACGACGAAGGCTGAGAAACTGTGAAAAAGGTATGGATGCGAGGATGGATGCGAAGATGAATAAAACAAGTAATTGTTTGAGTTTGTAGGTTTGCACTAAAACACTAGTGTATGGACCGTTGCCTTCAAATGCCGGAAATTTCCCAGGTATATTGCAGAGCAGTGTGAAAGGAATCGACGGCGGTTATAAATTGAGTGAGCTCCTCTCTGGTAGAGGAGGAAGCGCCGATGCAGTCGTCAATGTAGCGACAATGGAGTTCAGATTTGGGGCCGTGGTATTAACTAAAAAACCTATGAAGAATTGTCTTCGGCTGATAACCTGTACCTCGACCTTGAATATTCTGAATACCACAAAAGTAATTGCTTATCAAGCTAATGATTGGACAAAAGTCTATTTCTTTTTTTATTTAGATAATTATTTTACGCTCAAACCAATACTTTGCTCCATAGGCCTTTACGGACATGAAAATTCAGTAAACGACCTTGCACTGAGAACGGTAAATGCCTTGCCAATCAATCATCGACCTTACAAAATAGTGATGCCAAAGGAGAGTGACTTGTCAGCAGCTAATTGGAGATAACAAGCACATGTAAAAAAAATACCGTAATTTTACACGTTTGCTGTTAAGGCTTTTCTCAAGGCAAGTGTTATGACATTTTACATTTTGTTCCTCTATATAGAATGGATGAGAAGCAGTTGAAAGCAAGTTTAATGAAGTATTTTGGAGAAATAACAGCAAAAGTAACCAAAGAAAACAACCGAAGATGAAATCAAACGTATCTATGCTGCACGGTCAGCAACATATAACGAGGTACTCTAAAATAGTAAAGCAATAAAAATACGGGTCTGAGGGACGATGCGGCACATTGCCGTTTGACCCACCGGACACCTGATCCATTATTCACGGTTGCGTTTCGTGAATGTTCCGGTACTACCGGAGGGAATGATTGTGCAGTCTTAGTTCAAAACTAATTTAGTTTACTTTGTTCCCCAATATTTTCATTGTTTAAGTTCAAACTTTTTAAAGCAAAATCTCGATTTTGATTGAAAACAGATTAGCTTTTGGGGTCCGTAAAGTTACAGGAGCTCTCGAGGAAAAGGGGCTCAAGGCGACACCAGACTTGTGTCGTATTTATCGGACATCTATCTTAATAACTGGCTTGGATTTTCTCATCATATAGGAACATTCAGCGGCGCGCACTTCATATTTCAAGCCACTGGCCGAATCTTTGCATAATGCCCTTAAAGAAGTTTACCAGGACAAACCAATGGATCAGATCAAAATCATTGACGCTGGAGCTGGAACAGGTCTGATTGGAGTTGAGCTCAAGAAACTCGGATACACCAATCTATGTGCTCTGGACATCTCAGCTGAGATGTTAAGGGAAGCAAAGAAGAAAGAGGTCTATACTGAATTCATCTGCACGTCTTTGAACGGACAGTCAATACCTCAGATTAAATCAGGGCAATTTGATGCTTTGATTTGTGATGGGGCGCTCATTACAAGGCGTATCGGCTCATCTGCTTTCGTGGAGATGATAAGAATGGTTCAAACTGGTAGGTCTGTCTGAGGAGTTTACCGAGGCACAGATGTATTTGACCTTTCATGTCCGCGGGGAGTCTGTTCTGTGACTAATTGTTGGACTTAACACTAAAGAATCATTTGGTCGCGGTTCCAAATCATCTGGGGTTGAAGAAATTTGCTCACAATGTTTTGAATATTTTATGCGCCATATTAAAAAAAAACAACAACTACAACAAAAACGGACACTAGCCTTTAAACATCATACTTTGATAAAGCTTTAAGGAAATAATTTCTTTTTTAACAAAAATGGAAAATAGTATGATTTTAGACTAAGGACCTAACAGGATTGTAAAAATGGAAATACATGCACAATCTTCTCGCTAGTTTTTTGCTTGCTTGTTTTTGTTTTTTGAAAACTCGAACTGTGAGATAGATCAGGCGATGAAGTAACACCCTTCTTGATAAATTCCCTTAACATCTGGCATCTGACCCGTAAATCTTCTTCTAGGGTCAAATCTTCTCTCTGCAAATTCGCTTAAAGATTTTTTTTCACTGGTCTCTTTAACTTCTCTTTGGATGATGTTACAGGTTATAGGTTAACCAACTGTTTGAGTTAAATCTAATAAATACATGGACAAATAGGAAAAAAAATAATGGAAATTTCCTATGATAAAACCTTACAAGATGCGCACTAAATTCCGATGCGAACTTCTTTGCAGATGGGGTCCTCTGTTTCAACATTATGAAAAAAAAAATTAGAACACTATCAAGAAATGATGACAGAGCTGGAAAAAGCTGGGAAATGGATATGCATGTCCAAAGAGTCTTCACCTTTCTATGCAGCCGAGGACATGCCAAGTGAATGCTGGGGGTTCGTTTACAAAGTTTTGAAGAAGCAAGAAACACGTACCATGCCAGTTAAACTCATCTAAGCCATACTGGATAGCACTCTTCTGACTGACTTAAACATCAGTTATAATGCTGTTATGGAGTTTTAATGTTAAAAAAGCAAGCATATTAAATAAATCAAATTACTTTAACGACATTGTCCTGACGTTGTACTTAAGTTTTTGCACGTGCCGGTGGGCGGCCAGCCCGCGGCCATTTCAAATATTCTTTTAAGGTTTGCCTTTCGTTTCCTGATATGCTTAATTATATTTCAATACTCGTGCGTTTTTCGGCATCGAAGAGTTCTCTATTTTGAAAACAGAGCCATTTATAATTAAGCCATTTATAATTTCGGTTTTTCTTCACTCGACACCGGAAAGCTGTAAAATATGAGCTATCGCGTGAAATTTTATTCCCTGAGCATAAGAAAAAATGTGTTTAGATAAATGTTAGCGATTTAAAAATCCGTTACTAGTCACTTTAGAAACTAAACAAGACGGCAACTGTTTGCATTACTTTGCATGATAGCCGCCATGTTGTTGCCTCTTGCATGGACGTCAACTTGGCGCTCCCATGATGCTGAGCGCTATAAATTACGTCAGACATTTTGGCTAATAACTCATCAGCGGAAATCCGTACAGATGGGAAATATTCTATAAGAGCTCACTCTCTATAGCAATCGAATTATGAAGACAACGATGGAGAACATAATGACCAGCTCACAGTTGGCTTGTTAGCTCAGTTGGTATAGCAGGTTTTGTTTACTAAGGCTTATTATTTTTAGCAGGTACTAAATTTAGCTTTTCAAGGAGTATCAGCCAAAGACCCGATCTCCGTGACTTACATGTAAGAGATTTCGATCTTCACAACAGCAAAAAAGCTCAGCAGCAGAGTGACGTCTTTTTACTTTCCCCTTCCCCTACCCCCTAAAAAATAACTTTCCATTGTATGATTTGCATTGCGTGACGACTCTCCGTGTACAAAACTGCGTTGACTGCAACATATGTGTAGAGCCAATTTTAAAAGCATCGATCAGATCTACTGCACTACAAACCGAACAACACTCAGTCAACTGAACCGCTGGATAAGATGTCACAGTACAGAAAGATGTCAAACGTTTTACAACGAAGGTTGGTGACAGTTCGTAGATTGACAGGCAGTTTCATCAGACGTTCGAAATACGATGAGCGACGAGATAACCACAGTAAAATGGTCTTTAGATCTTTCTTCTACGGCAAATGAGGTTAGATCATTTGGAATTGTGTACCCATTGTGTTTACAAAAATCGTTTTGTGAGGTCTTATGAGGTTGAAAAAGAAGATTTAAGTGTTAAAAAGATGAGATTGTGATTCATTTTTGAATGCGAAACCCTCAAACTTGTGCAATAATTTGCAGCTAAAAATGACGATTTTAATGGAATTTTGTTATTTGTATTTTTCTCTGAAATAAAAAGATATTTTGGTTAGATATACAGTGATTTTGGTTGTAGTCTAGCCTATCTAATATTAAAATAAGAAGAAATCGAATTTTTCACCCTTGCCGCGAAATTTAGAATTTGTCTGATTTTTACAGACAAGTGCTCTTAAAAGCTTAAGCTCACTACCATAGTTTAAAATTGATGGAAGGTAAGAGAACAGTTGAGGGTATGGAATGCACCAATAACATTTGAGGAATATGTGATGGTTCCTACAACCTAAGATAAAGTAGTCCTGTTGGCTTGAAGGCTTATCAGGAGGTTAAATTCTTACCTGTCGCTGTAAAGTTAAATGGATATTCCATTCTGAAAGCAAAGAACAGAATGATGTATAAAATGGAATTTTGGAATGTAGAATAAAGTATAAATTGATTAGGTCGTCAATCAGTAATCAGTTGACAGAGACGAACACGATTTTCTGCAAAATTGACTGGAGAGCAAAGGATGATGGGAGGTGAAGCTTTACAGACCTAGTAACAGTATTTTTCCCTTGAAGCCTCTTTTAAAAGGGTCAATGAGTCTCTCCGAAAATTTTTTTCCACCTCGCCTTACATTGAATGGCATCCAGCATATTGCAATAGCTGACGCGACAGCAGAGTGGCTTAAGCGATTTTTTTTCTTTTTGGCGCGTTGTTCAATTCTTTTGTTGGCAGATGGCTCTCAAGGAATCTTGTGGGACAGACGAGCACGAAGTGGGAGTCTGGTTTGCTTATCACGAGTATGATTGCAGACAGAGTTGGACGATAAGAATTCCTCTTGCCAATTAATCAAGACAAAGATAAAATTTGAGAGAGAAACTAGACATCGGTTATACATCATCATGAAAAAAAAACCGTTAACTCGGCGAAATGTGAGACAACAGCGCGCACACATGACGCGTTCTTGCAGAACTATTAAAGAATAGAACTCATTGCCTAGCAATATTATAGACATAGTCAAAACTCCACCATTTAAACAAGCACTTACATGTGATCTAATTGATCTAATGATCTAATTTTAATTAGCATTTTAATAATCATTTAAATAATTAATTATGCATATTTTTATATTTGTTATATTTTTACTATTATTTATTTATCTCTCCCATCCCCCTTTTTATTTTTTGTTAAAGTCTTCCTGTGATGGGTATCCCCCTTTACAGGACTCCCCACTTGTAGATGTAGATGTAGATAACAACTCGATCACCTCGCGATTTTCCAGGACTGAACTTCAGGGTTCGAATAGTTCATCATCGCACGAGTCGATGGTGAGTAAACAGAAGTCAGTCTCAATTATTTAAGCTTGAGTAACTCTCGCGTAACTGATTTGAGTGTATAACTGTAACTTACCTCAGAGAGATGTAAAAATGCTAGGCCAGGCATCAGGGTGTTCTCTTCAATATTCTGGTTCAAGGCGGTTAGAATCCAGTTTCCTCACGGTTAGCTTCAGGAAAGATTTCACGTTTGACTGGGCTCGATAATTAGCGTAAACAAAACATAAAAGCACCAGTCACGTGTCTGTCAGGTAGGATGGCTGGTTCATTCCAAGCTCCGCTATTTCTCTTAATTTTGGCTCTTTACATTAACAGTGAATTGGTTTATTTAACTGGCACATTCATCTACGACGATGAACTCCTAGAAAAGTCAGCTCTTGGCTTTAGGGTTTAATAGAACATTTTGCAGGCCATCTTAAATTCTCCCAACTCAAAATATGGGTACCTATGTAGCCTTCTTTTTTACTTTGTGGCGACGTTAGCACTAACCCAGGACCCAATCGGAAATAACCATGTGGCTTGTGTTTTAAACCAATCAAATCTAATCAACGCGGAGTGCATTGTATTGTTGGAAACACCTATTTCTTCATTAGAGGCATCAAATTCCTTTGGAATGCTATCGAACCTGACTTCACCGATAAAGCAATATACGCCCATGAATAGGCTTGCAACCACTTCTCGTACTGTCAAGAGACCTCAACATCACCAGAATTTGCGTATTTATAACATCAATTTTCAGAGCATTAGGAACAAACACAGTAAACTTCAGGCTTTTTTGGAAAATGAAAACCCAGATGTTATTATGGGAACAGAGACCTGGCTTAATTCTCACATTCCAACAACTCCAAAAGGATAGACCAGATGGGTATGGAGGGGTGTTAGCTGCAGTCAAAGATCTGACATGTCAAGAACTTGGCGACCTTTCCTCTTATAGTGAGCTAATCTGGGCTAAGACATCACTCGCGAATAAGAAACATGTATACGTTGGTGCCTTTTGCAATCCTAATAGCTTACTTGAGGCATTTAATGGACTTGACTCCTCCTTCTCCAAATTACAGAAGAAGTCAGGGAACTCCTTAATGCTTCTTGGTGCTGATTCTAACCTTGGAGGAGACATGTGCTGGGGAAGCAATACTATTGCAATAGACAGTCAATACTCTACTGCCTGTGAGAAATTGAAAGCACCTGGAAGATCTTGATGTGCTTAGTAACTTTCAACATGGTTTCCACAAGCAAAGGATTTGTGAAACCCAACTTATAAAGGCAATACATGACCTAGTTAGCGCAAGGAACTCCAAGGAACAGGTTGATGCCTTTATATTTGATTTCTCTAAAGCTTTTGATGGAGTACCTCATCAGAGGCTGCTCTATAAGCTAAGTCATCATGAAATTCAGGACAGCTTATTGTCCTGGATCCAAATGTTTCTTAATAAGAGAACACAGAGGATAACCTTTGAGGGCGTTTTATCAAATCATTGTTTTGTGACATCAGGAGTCTCTCAAGGCACGGTTTAGGGCCATTACTGTTTCTGATTTACATCAATGACTTGCACTTACATATTTCATCAACAATGAGATTGTTTGCAGATGACTTTTCCCTATATCATAGTATAAATAGTCCAGTTGACTGCCAAAACAGACAGAAAGATTTAGATGCCTTAACTAAATGGGAAAAAGATTGGCAAATGTCATTCAATGTTGATAAATGCCATACCAACTGCTTCTCCTCTAACAAATCTAATTTAGGTACAGCACATGTTCTTGATAATCATGTTCTAACTAAAGTCCACCACCATTCCTACTTAAGTGTGATACTTTCTGAAGACCCTAAATGGTCAGAGCATATTGCACATATGACATCAAGTGCCAAACAAACTCTTGGTATCATTAGGAGGAACTTTAGAAATGTCTCTGTAGACTGCAAATCCAAGTTTTGTAATAGTTTAGTTAGGCCTAAGATTAAATATGCAAATTGTGCCTGGTATCCATATTCACAAGAAGACATACATCGTCTTGATATGATCCAACGTTCAGCTGCTAGGCTTTGGTTCAGTAATTATTCCTAGGAACCAGGAGTAGTAACAGATATGCTAAATAAATTGGAGTGACCATCTCTCGAAGGAAGACGAATTCTCTCTCGATTATTGATGTTTCATCGGATTTTTTATTGCACTGTTGATATCGAAAGAGATTCGTTTCTTACTCCTTTACCTCGCACTTTAAGAAGTGGTAACTCAAAAACCTTCATAAGATCACATTCAAATTGCAATCAATATGCATACAGCTTTTATCCGTAGTCAGTCAACCGATGGAAAAGACTTCCAGTCGACATTGTAAATATAGATGATAATTTAAAATTTAAGGCCGCACTGCGCGACCATCTTATCGAAACTGGGAAGTGGTTTTAAAAAATTTCTCTGATCACATATATATGTTTATTATTAGTGTTTATTTAGTATTTATTTATTATTTTGTTGTATTTGTATTGATGTGACTCGTTGATACGCTTTATCTATAATAATAAAGTAGAAGTAGAAGCACTTGGGAATGAAGCATGCATCGTTATCTAAAAAACTAATACCGTTGCTTGAAAGAGTTAGCCTCATTTTTTTACTAAACGAGTATCATTAAGTACTATTACTTTTCATTTGGAGCTCCAAAAGTTCCATCTCAATTGCGATGGAATGGGAAATATAAAAGCTTGACAGGTTTGAAACCTGGCGGCTAAAATCCACTAGAATTCGTGGATGAATTTAATATTATCAATTGAGTTGATAACATAAATTGGCCACCGTAAAGAGTTTAAAAGCTGACGTTTTGAGCGTTAGCCCTTTCGTCAGAGATTAGAGGAATTGTGGGTTGTGTGTTGGTTTATATGCAGAAAATGGAGCCATGCTATCGGTGGGAATATGGCGATGAGAAAACATGAAAAAATTAGTTGAGTGACAAGTGCTCGGTTGATACCATGCGGATTAAGAGTGCCGATATGAAAGATGAATTTTTGATCTAAAGTTTTGCGGCTTTCCGAAATGCCTAGATGTAAGGAAAGGTCGTAAAACTGCCATATGCTGCTTAGAATGATTAGGGAGATTAAAGTGTCTAGCAACCGGTTTGGGTGCGTCCTTGTCATTTCTTTCTACGTCGTGAAGGTGTTCTCGGAATCGGTCACCTAATCGTCTTCTTGTTCCGCCAATGTATAACGTTTTGCAATAAGTGCAACTTATGCAGTAGATGACATTGGCAAGGGTGCACGCGAATTGATCGGTGATCTTAATGGATCTTTAAGTTCCCTATATTTTCTGTACGTTATGAATGAAAGGACAAGCTTTGCATCGTGAGCGAGCGCATTTCAAAGTTCTGGGTTAGTCATTAGTTTGAAATGAATCTGTGACCAAAAAGTTGCCTATGTTTTTGTCACGTTTGAGTGAAATTAGAGGAGGTAGCGAAAAGATAGTACCAGTCTCAGAATCGTTTTGAAGTAATTTAAAGTTTTCAAGAACGATAGAGTTAACTGCGTGGTTGTGAGGGTAAAATATGTGAGTGTGTGAAATGCGATCAGTATTTTTCTTCTCAGCCGTTTGTATATTAACTCTCATATTCAAAATAAACATTGGACAGAAATTAAAAGATTGCCGCTAATTAAAATTTTCCCTGAGATTGGCCAATATGATAAGTGAGCAAAGCGAGTAAGTTTTTAAAGAAGCCGTGGTGCGGCTTCGGTGGGAGAGTTTAGCAGGGTAATTTAGTAGTATCAACTGAGTTGATAACGTAAATTGGCCACCGTAAAGAGTTCAAAGCTGACGTTTCGAGCGTTAACCCTTTGTCAGAGCGAATTCAGTTGATAATACTAAATCACTCTGTTAAGGAAACACCTGCTGCTCGTCAGAGACTGTTCCTTCCAGCGCCTCTTAAAAATAAATAAAATAAATCATTTATAAAAATGAAAATTTGTCAGTATTATGTTGCCTTGACAATCTATTTTTGTAAGATTTACACTGGTACGTGATATTCGTCAATTATGTATTGCGAAGTTGCAAAGGAAAGTAAAAACAGGACTGTATTGTTTCGCTTTCTGCTGTTAACAAGGACGGTAAGCATTTTTTATTTTTTTTTATTTTCCACTCTAGTAGCTGTCTGTCTTGCTCACAAGAAGCGTTCCATTATAAGACACCGCATGCTAAAGTAACTGACCTAACTATCCGTAACGTGATGGAAAAAATATGTCTTCAAAGAATTGTTCAAAATTCTCCTGATTAGATAAGTATCATCTAGAACTAAGAGAAATCTAGCTTTATCAAAGTTCGGCCGTAAGTTACGTACCGGAAACTGTTTTCGGAATTGAACAACTTTATTTATAACAGCAAAGATTTCGATGGGTTTATTTCAGTTGCAGCAAATGTAAGGTGAAACGAAAAAAAATTCAGGCTGCAGTCATGTTACCCCTTTTATCTGCGCCATTCTTCAGCATTGGATACCATCCACTCAGCTTTGTCTTGAAAAACAATTAACCTTGATTTAGCCATAACCGTGCAAACCACTTGCGTTGAAGGGTTTTTGGGATGAAGGTTAAATCTTAAGCTTTATTTTGGTGAACCAATAATCGTATCAAAATCAGTTTGGAAAGCTCCTCTTCACATCAACAAATTTTTTGAATCGCATCTGAGGTTTGATATTTGCCTTGCTTCTTCCATGAATCCATTTTAATTAAAATTTCGACACCTACTTTAATTTGATTTTGTCGCCCTAAAAATTACGCAGGCTTATAATAGTTAGAGGTCCGAGGTCCGTCAGGCGAGTCAAAATAATTCAGCGAAAAAAAAATTGATGTTAAATTCGACGTGGCTAAGCCTTAGGCTATTTTTGAGGAAAATTTCATCCCTGATACAGCGAATATGGAGGAGGTTTTTAATTTTCGTTGCGGTTACCGGGCTGTCGCGCTCGTGTGGAAATTTCCTCTTTAACACAATATCTCGGTAATTTGTGTGGTAATAAACGTGTGATAACAAATTTATATTGATAATACAATAATTTCCATTTTTTTACCGGGTAGTTCTTTCTTTTGACGGCATTAAAGATCCCCATACAGTCAAAAATGAATTCAAAGTTCTGGCTGACAGTTATGTTTCTCACATCCCGGATTGGTATACTTGACGCTATTGGCCAATGTCATTTGGCGGAATACTCCATTGGTGGAATGTTCCTGAGAGGTCACACGATTAAAACATATCGGGTAGGACTCCCTGAGGACTGCTACTTCAAGTGCTTAGAAGAACTCATTTGTCAAAGCTACAACTACGTCCGCGGCCAAAACCTTTGCGAATTGAACAAGCGCACCAAGGAAGCAAGACCTGAAGACTTTGTGCCAGACTGGAAGAGATTTTACGTAGGGCGCGTCACTCATAGAGGTACATTTTGAGATTAAACTTTTTAAATATTCTTTACGAGATCCTCCATTCTACAATGACTGATGCGATTTCATATGCGAGTCTCAGAACGGTGGGCTTTTTTAAATCTTTTTTATTAGTAATAATAATATACAGGGTGTAGCTGGGTGGGGTGTGGGGAGAGGAAGGGATCTTAAAGTGGGAGGGAAGAAGACTCCTAAAGTAAGTGGACGGAGGGAGGTCCTAAGGTGCCTGTGACTGACCTTTGTGGGATAGTTTGTTGTTTGTTTGCTTGTTTTGACGTTAATCGCAGGCAAATCTCATAATTTAGTTTGAGAAAACGCGCAAATCCCAAGAGTCTAGGTCCTAATGCTAGGTGCCCCATTTGTTGGTCCTTCTCACCTCATGACCACGAGTCAGTGGTATAAGCCACTTAGCATAAGTCATGTGGAAATTAGTAACTGTGTATCCTCCCCTTTAAAAAATCCCAGTGGCGCCCCAGTCATCGTTAGTGATAACGTCAAGGTATTTGTTACTCTCACCTTTGTCGTTATCGTTTCGTATCTTCAGTATTATTTCTGTTTCCCTTATCATTTCAGGCTTTATAAATAAGGAGAGGTTGTCCATTTAGCAAAGAAAATAGATTCAAATTTCAGCATTTCAGTAGCCTGGGTAGTAGGAAAAAGTCAAAGTGGATTTTTTTAACGCTGAATGTGAAATTGATACTCATAACCGTTCTCTTAATTCATAAGCGGCAACGTTCAGAATACGTGGTTATGATAGTAATCATATTTTGTCTTTTTCTTGACACAGTTCCTCTCGGAACCATTAGAGAGCTTCCAGCAGAATCGTGCTATGAGATCACAGCCAGCGAAGGAAATGAGGTGGTTAAGACGAAATACTGGATATACTCTGATGGGAATAGTGGGGTCATCGAGGCCCACTGTGAAGGTAAAATTAGTTTAATCCCACTGCCTTCTTGATCATGATTTTTAAATTCATGTAAAAATTTCCAGAAACGTCCTCTTCTACTCAATTGGTAGCAATAAGCTTCCTTTTCAAATTTAGTTATTGCAAGAAAGAATAAAACAAGAAGTTGAAGATCTGTCACGGGCGAGGGATAAAGAAAACGTTGAATCCCTCATGACATTAGAATCCGAAGTTCTTCCTCTTTTACTTTTGCTCTTTAGCAACTTCCTTGCGGAGGACTCATAGGAGGGCAGGTCATGGGACTGGGTAAGACCCTGGGCCATTCTTTGCGTTCCTATGTGACAAACGGCCCAGCATATTCCGAGGATATGCAATGTCAAAGTCTGAGTCCTCTGTGACGAGTCGAACTCTTGCAATTGTCAATTAGACACTGCAGTGTTCTCAAGAAAAAGGGTAATAATCAAAATACATTTGAAATCCAGTCATAAGAGAAGAGATCACCTGTTTGAGTTGAGGCTGCTTGTAATCGGATTGGTGAAATTGAACAATTATACAAAAATTGATAAAAGTAACAGAGCAGTTACTTCCATATATCCCATTTTAGATGGCTGGCAAAAAATTAATGGCGAAAAGCCTGTCTGCTTTGGAGCCAAAGATAACGACTATGGTGCCTTCAACATAACAAAGAGTGGACGAGTGAAGACAATGAAGCTTATTCACAAGTCAGGGTCGGTGCACTGCAATCCTTCAACTGGCGCATCTTATTGGGGCTGCACAAATTCGTTTCATTATAAAGATAAGTTAATGATAATCGTCACAGATGACAGCAATAACGCCATTCTGCCTCCCGTTGAGGACATCGAAAGATTAAAGCCCGGTAATTCTCACCCATGTGGTATCAAAGAACACTTTTACAGTCTTGATGGCGCCAGCCTTAATTGACCACAGCTCACTTTTCGCAACCTTTCAAATCCATTCTCTGTGTCACGCGGTCAAGAGATGCGGATATGGTATGGACAGGATTGGAAAGACTGCTCGGAAAATGACGGTAACAAGGGCAAAACCTGTGTTGATGTGTACGCATGGTATGTTTAAAAACCAAACTAGACGGTACTCTTGGCTTATCTGACATTCACAAGAATGACTGAGATCAAATCAAACGCTTCTCAAAGGACTTTGATGGCAAATAACAACCTCATCATATGTTCATATCATTCATATAGTAAAACCTCTGTTAAAATGTAAGGACGAATATGTCTGTAAAATTGGATGCCTGAGCCCTCTATTTATCTCTGGATTCGTGTTTAAACGATCACGATCCGCCAGAGATATGATTATCGATCATAGTAAGTCTTAAATAGTTAGAACATCGATCGATTGTTAAAGGACTTGCGTCAGTTTGGTGTAATAGGATTCTCAACAATTTGTAGTTCAATAGAGAGAGAAATGTTCATTTTAATAAACATACAACTAGTCAAACCAGATAGTTAACTATCAGGAAACTCAGTGTGAATTCTAACGTCTAACACTATCACAACCGTTGAGCGATGGTAACCTTAAAAAAAACCCTGAACCAGAATTAACCAACACACTTCAGAACACTTCATATAATTTTGAATCTTTGATCGGTCACGTGGGAAAATTATTTTGTGCGTATGACATGCGCGCATGATGTGCGAGTATCAGCATATGTTTACAATTATCACAGGATTAAACTTGAGATCAACGTTGCATGTGAAAGCATGAATATAATTATTGGCAGATTGTGAGTATCCTGTGACAAATCATCTGATCACATTACATTCTGTAATTCAGATCGAGAGAACTGGGGATGGTAAAGATATTCAACGACAGCCCAAGTAACTGTTCGTTATAGAAAGTACAACTCTGATCTAAGCTGACTTGTGTATTCCGAAGCAAGTAACATCTTGTTCCAAGGGGCGCCATAGTTAATATCTCTCGAGTTGATATAGTCTTATCTTCTGCAGAGCTCTTCCTTACTATAATAGCTCTTTTGCGGTTCACGCTGGAAGAACGCATACTTTTTGTGTCGCCTCTTTCTGTATGCTGTATTATTTCTGGATGCTGGTTTGAGCACCGTCTTGAACTAGCTACAACTCGCCTCGATTCCTCGACGGCCGAGTTAAATCCTGAAAGGACCGACGTAGACATGCAGATAACTAATTTTTTTCTGCAGGTTTGCTTTTTCACGGTTTACCGCGAATGACAAATAAAAAAATTGTAGACCGTGTTGCGTATTGCATTTTATTGTCAGAGGTTTGTGGCATATGTCTCATCAGCGAAGGTATCGAACAACCAAAGCTCGTTCAAAACGTTCTCTTACGGCTACAAGAGGATGACGAAAAAGATGTGGAGATCAAACTGCTGAGTTACTAGTAAATAACTTTACAAATAGTAGGCTTTATCATAACTCACATCATTATCACAACAATATGGGAACTATAAGAAATATATAACCTTCCATCAGATATTTTAAATCTCCAGATAGCTTTCGATTTTAACCATTTACTGTTCAATTACAAATGTTGAGAAAATGATACATCTTGCTTTTTTTCGATACTCTCACTCTTCTGGTATACACAATCTCTAAATAACAAATACTCGCGCGTTTTCACAAATCGGCGGAGAAAAGAGAATAAAAGGAGGAATTTAGTATTTTTAAACTCCATGGGATGGGGAAAAAACTCCTTCTAAGGATTCGGAGCAGTCGCAAGAGATTGGTACCTTGCAAATCAAATCCCGGACACATGCGAGTTTTTGTGCATGAGCAAATTGTAAAGCACTAAGCGCATATAGCGACGCACACCAGACTCGTCTTCGGAGACAGAAAGAACTAATTAAAACCAAAACAAAACATTTTCCGGGAAAATATTGCGGCGTAATCAAATTCGTACCTGCCTTCCAGAGAAAATCAACTTGACTTGGCAAAGCACTTCCTAACCTTTGCGATATCAATATGGACAGAAAAGAGTGAAAAATGAAAGTGCCAAGACGGACAGCTGAATAATATCGAGCTATCCCCCAAAGTATTCAAGGCATGTAGTGACGAAACGGAACGACACCAAGAATTAGTTAGGGCATCGAGAGTTTGCAGAAAAATGCCTAACTGCCTTCAATGTTATCACAAGTTACAAAAGTATTCAGCACGTGTAGGCAAACAAAAACAATTTTTTTATTATTCTTTGTAATCTCAACATGGATAGCAAAGAACGGAAAGAGAAGATTCAAAGACAAAAACGCAGTTATCATTGAGGGAAGCACGAAAGTATTTTGGCCAGCAGGAAAAAGCTGAGGATGCTGGGAGGTGATTGCGGAAGCGCGTGGAAAAGCGAGGGAAGCAAACTGACGCTACAAGACTAAAGGAAGAAGAGAGAAAGGTTGGACGTACTTTTGGAAACCAAGACAGACAATGTGATTCGTTTTTCAAAATGGAAGCATAAGAGTATCTCGAGAGAAAATGATTTTTTTTTTTTCACAAATGATGACATTTCGAATTAAGAAAAGAAGCAGCGGAAAGAATTCCTTTAGGCTTTAATGCTAAGTATATTTTTACTGTATGGTATTTTACTCATGATGTCATATGCATGTAGTCTTGCGCACTTCATTTTAGCTTATTTCAAAACTGAACAAACAACGATACAGAATTTTCCCAACACTTATGTTTATTCTCCTGTTTGAGAATAGACGTATCTTTGCAGGCCCAATTCAATGGCTTAACAGTTTCATCACACTGGGATTAGACAATATATTTTTTGACGCGGAAAAAATTAAGTTGTTGGTCGATATTATAAAGCCGCATACTTGATCAGTGACACATACTACTATTTCATTTCATAGGCATGATGTGTGCATGGTCCAATTAGTACTGAATTCGGACTGTAGATTTCTAATCACGAGCCAGAATTTGTTGGCTTTGATTAATTTAAAACGAAAAACGATTTGTTGGTAAATAATCAGTGACAATTATGATGACCAAATAGATCTTTTATAGCAATTTAATAGTCTTTAATTGGTGATGCTAGAGTTTTATTAGTCGCCTGAACATTTCTGTCTTGCAAAAATTTATTTATACCTTGTTCTTCAAAGCGTCACAAGACTAATCGCTTCAGGAGTTTGTTAAGCTGAATACAGCAAATATATCACATTTAATTAACATTTTACAAGTAATTATCGAAAAGTTCTTAAATAATACGTTCATGGTTTTTGCACTTTCAGTAAAAGCTGCTTTAACATATTAAAAATGTGTTAATCATTTCTGCAGGTTGTTTAGAACACAAATATGTTTTCTAAAGAATCAGTCTTTCTGGGAATGAAGAATTGATTTTTTTCTTCTGCGAATTCTGGCAATCGGGACATTCACTAAGAATTAAAACGTTATAGTCACACATTGGACAACTTTCTTGATTTGTACTCGAATCACGCGAGTTTAAGCTGATAGACGCAGTGCTTCGTGAGTCTCTATGGTCAGTCAACTGTTCAGACAGATCTCTTCGTGAAGTAACCGTGACAGGGCTATTTGGCAGAGAATGGAAGTTTTTCTCGACACTCCTTTGACGACTTAGCGTGGTAGACCCAGTAATATTCTCACTGCTTCGCCGGAGACGTTTCTTGAAGCGATTTTTGCCTCCGTCCGATTCGTTTTCACTTTTTCGCTTTAGTAACGGGTCTATATCGTCATGTGATGAGTAAAGCACACTCAGATGACTCTCGCTGATGCTGCGCTGTCGGCCCTTCAGAAAAGAGAACTTCTTGCGGATAGAATTGCCTTTTTGAGCGCCTGAAGAGCTCTTGGATTTGTCTTTACCTTCTACCTTCTGTCCAATGCCCTCTTCTGGCCCCGAAGTGTTCACCGTGCTAGAAGAAGCCGCTGAGACACTGGGAGCTGTGTTAAACCGAAGAGATCTAACGGTGTCAACAACTGATCGAAGGCGTCGCGTTTTCCTGGGCCAGGCTTTGAGTTCGTATTCTTCTCGATCCTGCCCTGTTTGCAAATTAACTGGTGTATTTTGTGTGAAAACCTCTGGGAATTCATCGTTACCTCCTTTGTCTCTTCCCATTGATTGAGTGGTACCGCTAATGGATGTCGGGCCTCTACCAATGAGTGGTTCCTTTTCCTCGTTAGGTGAAGAATGAAGCACTCTCACTGGAGTCGACAAAGTGCCGTTGGCACTCAGTAAAAACGGACCTGGCGAAGAAAGCAAATTTTTCTCTGTGAGATGAAACAGGAAGAAATAAAGCTATTGCCAGATGTTCTTAACGAGAGCTTCGTTACTGAATGACTGCGAACTATGAAGTTTGACAACTTGGTGATTCCGTATCTTGACGAAGCGGGAAGAGGGCTATTTTCGACTGGCACATGACAATTGAGATTTCTAGAATTAATTATCCTCCGAATATATTATGCAAGTGATTTTTAAATGGATTTAGTGGAGAAACAAACCTCTGTGCTGTCGGGGCTCACTACTGCCTATGTTAGTATTGGAGGTGTCATCATCTACCTGTTGTGTTGTTAAATAGATTTGTTAGTACTTTTACATTACATTAACGTATTTTCATCACTCTTCTTTATTTCGTTGACGAGTATATAAATTGTGAGTCTATTCTTAGATTCAAATATTGATTCAGTCTTGGAAGCAAGAAGTAGCTTTCTCAGTAGAGGAAGAAAACATTATTAGATCGATGTAGAACTAAGCTTACTGATAACGCAAACGGAAAACATACCTTTGATTTACCTTCCTTTATACTACTCCCAGATAAATCAGAGACAAAATAGAAAGAAACGCAAACCATAAACCCACCCCCCAAAAAATTAAAAATTATCGTCCTACTGTTGAACAAGAAAGGTAGCAAAAAAATTAATAAATTTAGTTTTCCTGTTCTGTGGCTCTAAATCTCTCTCCGCTCTAACGTAAGTAATTCGATTTTTTTTCAAACTTTAGGAGAAAAAGAAGAATACCGTGATCATAGGCAAATATCGGTATTTCATGAACGATAGATCTCTAAAGTACATTTTTCTGTTTCGAAGCTTTATCCAATTCCAATTTTTCGAAAATAGAAAAAACAAAAGCCTGATGACGCCATTGTTCCCCCAATGTCCGGAAAGATCAAACATAATTTGCATTTCATCGACTTTAGAAAATTGCATGAGTGATTATGCCTACACTTGGTATCATGTTACATTTTGTATTTCCATAACATGATCTTTCTTACTTGCGGAGGAGTGTATTTGAACGCCAGTTGTAGCTCTCCACTTTTCACCCCGCGCAGCCTGTACCAGCGCTTCTCATAAGGAGGCTATCAAATGACATAATTAAATGTTAAGTGTTCTCAGAGAGCTCTCATTTACTCTACAAGTATATTCGAATAGAGAGACTGAATTGTAATCTAACAGTGTAACTGGAAAGCGAAAGGTCATTCCCTCTGAATGCTGGTGGCTGATTTGTGTTCTCCAGTTTATTATCATTTCAGTTTCGAGCATTCAAAGCTCCCGTACAGGGATACCAAACTGAACCATGTTACTGAAAAGACAGGAAACGCTCAGTCAAAATCACGATTCCGCCACTTATCAAATTTCTCCTTTTTACTAAAGGAATGAAATGGGGATCGATCAGTTTTGAAAATTTCCTTTCCATGCATTTTATTCTCTACCGGTAATTTTTAAGAATATTGCATTAATATTCTGAAAAAAATTTTAAGAAACAATAACCTGCAAATAAGGAGAAAGTTCAAGTCAGCCTATGTAGTCACCTTTCCTAAATCTTTCAGTTTCTCAGTTGTAAATCCTATCTGTCCCATTCTCTCTTGTGACAATGGATCTTTATCCCACACTTCCTGAAAAAGAAGAGATAAATGTTGGCGAATGATGTGATTTTTCTTGGTGAGTTGATATTTTTTCATCCAGGTTGATTTGCCCAAGCACAAACTTAGTATATCTAATTGATATAAACCTATAGCGGAATAGTGTGTACCTGAGTACACACTATTTATTTATTTAGGGTTCTTTTATTTTTCCTGGGTTATTACTTGAAGGCTTCTCTTGTCTCCTTGAAAAATATTGCCCACGTTTATAAACATATTTTGATCTACTTTTTAATGAGAGAAGCAAAGGAAAAGGCAAACGTTGAACTTGAGTTGCATTCTCATTTTAGTTATATGTGCATCAATGTGAAAATAAAACAACGAAATAAGTTTGATGCCCATGTCTGCAGAGGACTTCACTAGTTCTAAATCAATGAAAAATCGAAATTGAATAAAAAATAAAAAATAAAAAACGGCTGAATCGAGTTCAAGCCAAATCTTTCTCACCAGTAACAGGAGTCCATTCACATCGGGCATCGCTACAACAGCTGTCTCACTCCAAACGGGTTCCAACGTGTTGGTGATGGTCCGTGATCTATATTTCTCTCTTCCTTCACTTCCATCCTTTACTGTCACAAACGGATCACTTTTACCTGTAGACAGAGAAGCTGAGAAGCTTTTCTAGGGACATGGAATATTTTTGCATTTTTCCACGCTTCCAATCACTCTTCCAAGTTACAAAATGTTGCATCACATAGTCTACTCGCGTTGGTCGCCCCTACTTTTCATTACCACCCCTTCTTGCTTTTTGCTAACTTCGTGTTCGGGTGGCATCTTAAATTATTCCCTTTGTTTACAGAGTAGGGTAATTACTTCCAGTCACTTTGTAAGACCTTCAATGTGCTGTTCACTGGTCACTCAATTCAGCAAGAAGCAAAGTTATGGAAATCTACAAAACAGTTGTCTTGGCATTATCCTTTGTCAATTTCCACGAGGTAAAATCAATCGTCTTTGTATTTTATTCTGTTCAAGGTTCCGTCAATCCTAAGCCTTTCAATTCTCATTCTGAATTGTGGTATAAATACTTAAAAGGCTGGTTTCTCCAAGAATTCTTCGATGTCATTTGCAGAAAATATAGTATTTTGAAGGTCTCCGTGAATTTTATCTTACCAGTAATATCTTTAACTACCAGATTACGTCCCTGGTAAATGTTGATTTCAACGCTTCCTCGTTCTGCAAATAAATTTATGTATATGAATAAACCTTGAAGACCGTTTCAAGTCAATATCAATAGTCCCACTTAGCATTAGTGGCTCTCTTTGTAGACCAACATCCATCAGCTAAGATGTCACCTTGAAACACTTTGACGTACCTGCACGCAGCAAAGCCTCTAGTGTCTGTATCTCAGTCTTAGCATCCTTCTATATATTTGGAAGAAGTAAAGTTTAATTTATCCAACTCTCTTTCATTGTAAAACCATCCAAACGTAAAGGGAAAGTCAGTTCAGGAAAGAAACTTACTTGACCAGGAGGTTCTCCTTCTGGTAGACCTTGGCCATTTTCTTTCATTTCTAACGAGAGAAGAAACAAAATGTTGAATGATGCAAACTCAACCGACGTGAGTAAAAAATCCGGGGAAATATCTGAATTGAGATTTAACTTTTCTACGCATGAAATATCACGTATTCAGCTTATTCGGTCTGGCTTCTGCATATCATCCACGATGCCCAGTCTGTAAATGTACTTAATCGACCTCTACCCTCATGGGGCATTTCAGGGTAAATATAATTCAGTGAATAAATGAAGGAATGAATGAATGAGCTGCCAACTGGCAGGAGGCAGATCAGTTGGCTTTAAGCAAAGCACAGTCTAGGAGTTGAACTCAGGAAAAATGAGAACAAATCCAGCGATTAGCAGCTGGAAGGCTTGGACCCGGACCATCAGAGTGCTTCCTGTGCAAGTACAAGTGAAAATGCATGTATATGTGGCATAACAATTCGAGTTATGTTTATTTTTAGGATGATTACTATTACTCTTATTATTATTACTATTATTATTATTATTACTATAATTTAATTGTTTTTTGCCAATTTTATAAAACTCGGATTTTACGGTTTTAGACTGCAAGGTACAAAGAGCCCCGCTGTGTAGGTAAGTGTACTTACCAGACTTGGCCACCGATGGAGCAGGTCTAAAAATGGCGGACACACACAGCTTGCCCGCCTTCATCATTCCAGAGCCTTTAACTTTATACAGTAAGTCCAGGTTTTTCTTAAATAGCACAGGTGATACCTGGAAACGAAAGAGTAAAAAGAGTAAGATAGGGCTCCCAGTGTTCATCGCTTCATTCAATCAGTTCTTCAAAAATAATTTTAAAAAATCATAAAAGTACAGAGTGTCGTTACGCGATGAGTTGAAACCGATCCAAAAGGCCAAGTGAAATTAAGAGATCCTCGCAGCTAAGAACACTATTGAAACGAGTAGTTGAAAATAGGACCTGAAAAAAATTCAGGCCCGTACGGAATTTGAACCCATGACCTCTGCGATACCGGTGCAGCGCGTTACCAATTGAGCTAACAAGCCAACTGGGAGCTGGTCAATGTGTTGGGTCCAAATAAACCATTCAAAAGATAAATGATGATTTCAGGTATATGAAAATTCATATATTTGCACTGCGGTGGAGAAATGAAATTAAGAGATCCTCTCAGCTAAGAATACTACTGACCCAAGTGTTGGGAAAACTGTACAGTTGTCATTTTTTGTAAAAGAGAAGAGAGTCATAAAGGTGATATGATATCACCGGACGAACTGAAAAGCGAATGGATGCTTGCATACTATTATTATACGTGGTCGTGGATAAAATACACGATGATACGACGTGAGAAATAATGAGCCAATCCAGAGGCTGCTAATGAATACGCAAATGTACTTATAAAGTTTCGAATACGATCCCTATGCCACACCGTCATAGTGGACACCACATATTACGTCGAACTTGAAGTCTTTCAACAAAGTAAACTCTCGTTCATAATCGATGTTTCAGTTCGTTCTTCTTCAAATGTTCTACTTCTTGTTCATATCATTTATTTCATGAAAACCCGGCATCAAATTAACAAATAGATTCCAAGTTGCCGTGCGTCTGTTCAAAAAATCGATAGAATCGATAGGAATGGAAACAGAACTACTATTTAAATTAAAAAATTGATTTTCTTTTCGGTTTTCCATTTCGTCCGAGATTTTCCTCATACTCACCTCAGTGAGAGAAAGATTGCACGATCCCATGAAGTCACCTCTTTCATCTTTGATCATTTTAATAGCATTTGTGTCTTTGTCCAGGATAACAAACGATAAAGTCGTCTAGTATAAGAACATGGAACTGTTATTATCATCTATTATTATCATAATAAAACACGAAATGGCCCATTGAGGTTATCTTCTCACGGAAATCTTATTCTAAAATATGTTTGTAATTTGCCTGTAGTAATGCACAAGTGAACGGAGATTAGAGCCCTGGAAATACTCTTTAAATGGCGTTCAATGGTATGATATGCTACACAGCACATATTACGACGTCAATGACAGCGATATTGGGTCTTTCATGCTAATAGAAGAGGGGAAAAGTGAGCTAAAAGTTAGCAGCCGGGTACATCTGGTTCGGCCTTGTAAGGTCTCGCTAGCATGGCATTTTAAAGTTTTAGCTTTAGCTTCTCTCTTATGGTAAACCTGTGGGATATGATCGTTACAACAATTAATTGTATGGCCCTCGCCTATGGAAAATTAATGAAAATTGGCTTAGTTATTTTTTTAAATTTAAACAAGGTCAATTATCATAAAATACAGAGGACACCAATGTCCAGCCATCGTGTCTGACTGAAAAATCAGGTCGTTAACGGATTTATTTTATGGTTAAAATATTGCGCCAGATCATTTCGTTTTCGCGAGAACATAGCAGGCAATCCCGAACGAGAAAAGATAAGCCATCTCCGCCAACTCAGATGGCCGGGATATGCTTCATTATCTACGATGCTATATCTATAATAACGGTTATTTTCTATAACAAACCTGTGTAAAGTCAGCAACAAGTATTTCAACCATAGTGTCCCAAACAGGACTCAGGGTTCCTTTCACGGCCTCCCCGCGCTTGGCCTGAAATAAAGAAATTAAAAAAACCCTCTACTATTGCATGTTGCGTGACAACACCGCCATTCCTGTATTCCTGTTCATTTTGTCATTCCCCAACCCCTACCAAAAAAAAATTCATTCATACGGAATTTTGGCAGAAAGCAGAATCTCAGAGTACCACAGCTTCAGGTGCTAGGCTTCGTACGATACGAAAAAGTGTTGAGATCGAAACATTCATCTAGAGATCTTGAGGGAACATTTTTGAGGAATAACAAATTTGATTTCATAATTGTTCAACTTCTTTGAGGGCAGGGAATTGAAGAAAAAATTTATTTATGCTTGGGTGGGTTACCTGTCTTCCGTTTTCATAAATTACACAATACGGATCACTGCGTCCATGTTTGTCCATGGGAACCAGGCCTTGACCGCTGTGAACACAGACGAGTAGAACTCCTGAAACTGAAGTGGACAAAAACAGACTAGATGTCGGAAAATTGAAGCATGATGCTTCTCGCAAAAGGGAGGCAGAAAAAATTGGTCTTGAAACTGTTTACTTTAAGTTTTTTATGCGCTTATGAAGAATTGTTATTAATTGAAAAAAAAAAAAGAGAAATTTTTGTGAATTATTACTGGGGGATAGATTGGTGAGTTGTAGGAAAAGTTGGCTAAATCAGAACTCGTTTCTGCCTTTTTTTCAAACGCTCTTCTTAATTTCCCTGTAGTCACTACCAAATATTTCAAGGCGGTTCAAAAAACGCTTAGAAACTGCACCAAAGTGATCGCAATACTCGGCTCAGTGTGAATGTTAAAATTTAAAAAGAGTTACATATTTACCTTCATTCGGGTGGAGATTTCGTAGTCTGCTCAAATAGATTCTGCCAAAGTCCTCAGAGGTTAATGAGTGGCACACGTCAATCACTGGAAGAGGTGTGTACTCCATCTGCACTGTTAGGGTAGCCGGTTTTAAAGACGACTTTTCGAGCACTTGATCACTAATATAAACAACACAGACTGATTAAGAATTAAGAAAATGTTTACGACAATGAGGCAGCCGCAAGTTATTGGTTGCACCACCAAACTGTAGGTTTGTAAAGCATTAAGAAACCTCATTTAAGGTGTGTGCATACCTTTGCACGCTGTTTCAGATTTAAAACATCGTCGACAACTACTGCGACAACTAAGCAACTCTTAATTCACAACCATCTTATGAAAAGAAAATTTCAAAGGTTACCAACCAAATTTTATCATGATGTCATTCACAAGGAAAGTTGGATAGGACTTTTGTGTGAGGAGATATGTTTCTCAGTACAATTATTCAAATTAATTCATTGGATTATGATACAGTTATAGCTTACTGCTGAGGATTGCTCTCCAAACAAAACTTTGAAAGGAACAGGACATATTCAACCACAGTGTACTTGGTGCCGAGCTTTCTTCGTCCTTTCACTTTGATTACCAACTGAAAAGAGATTACATTTTTTTCGTCAAATAAACTTTATTTGATCTGAGAATGAAAATCAAGCAAAAAAATGATCCTCGCAGGTGAACTTAAATTTACACAATTGCAGAAAAGAAGCTTGAAACAATTCAAGTTTCCACGGGACTCCAACCCGCGCCTCTAAGATACTTGCAAAATAGATAAACACACGCAACAGAGGTTCAAGCTTCAGATATCATAGTCACACTTAAATCAGGATAAGTCAAGTAGCGGACAATATCTAGAAAATTTGTTATGTATCGTTCCCTAACTATGAGATTTTTTTTTCTTCAACAATTTATGCACAGCTCATTTAAGTGAACATGAGAGGTCAGTTCATAGTCAGTCATAATCTTAAGACGATTTGTTGAATATCGGTAGATATTTACCTTGTCAGCATGCAGATTATACACCAACAGTGATACGTTAGCACTCCATTGATTTTCTCCCGTCACTTCCTTGGTGTATCGCTTTTGACCATCAATCTTAACAGAGCACCAGTAAGGATCATCTACGACAGACAAGAATTACTTATAGGTAAGGTGCGAAAATGTGACATAATTCGTTATGGCTAGAATCCTATGTGAAAACTCTTTTGAGAAAGAAAAAGATATGACCTCTGATGTGGAGTCAGGGAAAGGAGACAAGGCCTCGATTTATTTTCCTCATCCGACAAGACTAGAACTTAAAGCCATATACAGATAGCATCACAAAGAAAGCACAAAGCACAAGTTCTTCTGGGTTGAGGCTCAAACCTTCAGGCTTACCAAGGTCATCATGAGATTTGACAAAGCCTCATATTTTGGTGAAAAAAGCCTCGTCAGGTGACTCTACATCAACGCCTAAAATTAGCCCTCAAATCTCTGTTATAAGCAAAATAAATCATGCTTTACCTGTTAGTTTTCCATGAGATCCTCCGCTGATTGTCAAAGTAAGAACACCGCATGCTTCAGATTAAACAGATATTAAGGAATGTAAGGATTAAGTTTAATTAATAGAGAACTGAAGGTATTTTGAAACTTTTCTGAGTGCCATTTTGGATTCTTTTCTTGTTTTCTTATATTACACGTGCTTTCCTCTTGAGAAACCCGGGAGAAAAGAAACCATTGTTTGACAACAGCATGAGTCGTAGTCACAATAATAATTTTTGGTGGATCCACTCACCATATGCTGCTCCTCTTCCGACAACCTCAGGATCGTCGCAAAATGGAATTGTTATATGGCCAGGATCTACCAAAGCTGCAGGTAGGAACACGTGTCATTGTAAATCTTTCAGTCTTACTCTTCCTTTTGAATTATATGCAAACGGTCAAACCTGTTTGATCCCCTGCACTATTATCGCTGATTTGCCTGTTGGGACAAGATCCAACTTGGAGTACACTATTAAGTATGGAGCACGCTATTAAGAACATGCAGACTGATGTTAGAGTGTGAAGGGCCAAGTTACACTGTATTCTTTCTCAAGATTAACGTTTCCCAGTAAAACATCCAGAGGCCTTGAGTCTAAAAATTAACTGAAAGGTTTTACTTTGAAATGAGGCCTTTGGGAAAGACAGGATGAGACGATGTGAGTCTCTTGTCGACTTGAGATATAGAGCCTGAGCCTGTGCAAATTGCTGTTGATCTTAACCACGTTTGGGCTAAAAGGAATACTTAATTTGATCAAGAGAAGACCCTTCTCTCTTGAGTGGGTATGACAAAAGAAAAGTATCTTCACCTAGTTTTAGGTAATCGTTGACCATTTGTGTGATCCATTGTCTGAGGAGGGGAAACTCCATTAGTTGTACAGCCTTCAGGAGACGAATGTTGAACGATACGTCTGGTCTGAAACAGGCAAATCAAAACAAAAAAAAATTCTTATAATGTAAATTGATTGATATATGGATTTTAGGGAAAATGAGGTTAGTGATCATTTTGAACGGGGGCATTGTTTTGAGTTTACTGCCTACTCTAGCGTATATCTAAAACACTAAACACATCTTACTCTTCGGTGAAGAATAATGTTACAGCTGCCAGATGAGGAAAGGGAATATTTTGATTAAACAGCAACACCAGCTGCAGTTTTCCGTGAATGTGAAGATCTTCTACTGCTACATCAGTACAGGCGCCAAGAAACCTGCAAGACAAACAGGTTCAATTGTTTGCCCAGAACACTCTAGGTTTAGATGACGCGAGCGATTCTTCCAATCTCTAGTATGCTCATCTGAGCTCAGTCTTACCGGAGCATGGTAAATTAAGTGGCTTTGAGCGTATTCCGACAAACTTTGAAGTGTGGCACTATTTGTCACGAGTCAATTTATCCTCATCCTTACTCATAAGTATTAGCATTTAGGGGGTACCGTGGCTAGTGTCAATAACTGTATGCAAAAGCCTGCAAACTTCTTTGTTATACTGTAGGTTAAAATAAGGTTTTTAGATTCAACCGAGCAAAAGGTTTCATAGAATCCCAATCATCTTTAACAAACCGATCATATCAACTTCCCCTCCATTCATCCTGTCAGAATGAGACAAAAAAGAAACAAAAATTTCTGCACGACAAAGGCGCGCCAAATTAAAAGTGCCACACCTCTGTTTTTTTTTTGTTTTTTTTTCTATTTTTGATTTTCTATGGGTAACGTTAACGATACTAAGAAGGCTTCTGCACCAATAAATCACAGAATTTGATTGTAACTTAATTTTTTCGGTCGCTTTCTTTTTTTTTTTTTGGCTTGTGGTTTGACTATTTCATTTTTAACAGTCACATTACAGCATCCCAAATCATGGAGTCAATCCTGGCCGCCTAAAACTATCTTCTTTTCATGATAAATTCATTCAAATAAAAAATTGTTGTTGGAATATGCAATTTTTTAAAACCGATAAGTGGGTGGAAAAATTTTGATAATTTTATGAGGACTGTAAAGAGAAAAGTGAGCGGTTTTTTCTTTTTCTTATATGAATAACACAATTGCTCCTACCCCTTGTTACCAAGTCTGATTCTTATGACGAATCTTGCTTCTGGAGAGGTCAGACCGGCTTCCAGCTGAATGACTGCCTGGTATTTGCCTCTAGTCATCAGATCATCAGGTGGATGATTAAAGTTTAACTCGGTAGCTTTTATATTCCGTTGATCGTCATAGTTATCATAAGATGTGACGTATTTGAAGTAAGGTGTTCTATTGCCCAGGGTGAAATCCAGAATCTCTATGGAACCTAAATCAAAATGAGTAGAGGAGGTTATATGAGGTTGTGAAAAACAAACATAAGACGAAAAATAAGAAACCTTGGGTTGCTTTCCATTTGTGATAGAATATCGAAGAGACTCTCCTAAGGAATGGGAAAGTATAATTTTTCCCGAAAACAAAATGAAAGAGGAAAAGTGTGCTCCTTAAGCAGAGTTGTGTTTATCCTGAATCTGTCTGGGTCTCGAAAAATGCGAAAAAACTCTTGGCTAGAAAGACTCTGAATACTTTGTAACATTTTCAATGATTCTCAAGCGATTCTAGTAAAAAAAAAAGAGAAGAATTACTGTGAGTGTATTCTTTTTAACTCAAAACTTTTTAGAAGAAAAGGCCGTTCCATCGTAATTCCCACTCCGAAACTTGGCCGTTTTCCTTTTCCTTTCTAACTGGAAAGTGCCCTGATTTCAATTCTTTTTGAACCAGTTGATCCATGCTCTTAAAAGGTTTCATGAAGCATTGCAAAATGGACTTAAAATAACCTGAAGAGACTCGCAACGATACCAAAATGAAACTGTGCGTTATCTGAAGTAAAAAATTCCTCATAAGTCCCGTGAATGTTAATTTTATATTTTGCCCTGTTGTCTATATTTTTTATATTTTCCTTTATATTTTGCCTACTGGTCCAGGTTTTTGTGGAGGCATGAAAACGGCAGAACGGGAAGAAATGCACTTGGATTAAAGACACGAATTAACAATAATCTCAATCCGCAAATTACGTCATATGAGGGAATCGAACCCAGGCCTCGGCGATAAGTTAAGAGGTGGGCGTTCTTACAACCATATACTCTCTGCGTAGCTTCATAGGAGCATTGGACTCTTACCTACGTAGGATGGCTTCTGGGCCTTAAGGATCGGCTCCAGGTTTCTTTTGATGGAGCTCAGTAATGATCTGTCGCTGAAAACAAACCTGTAAGAAAACACTACCGATTTGAATATATTTTAAGGATATTTTGAAAAGGCAGCTGCACTCACGATCGGTATGTTTCGATGAGCAGTGTTTTGAAAGTAGTCTTTAGTCCGGTGTGCCGAATTTCGCCGGCATTTCGCTGGCGTACAAAGTCAGCAAGTGGACAGTAACAGCGCAAAGCTACTCGGTTTACCGATGAGCCAAACCGGCGAGAATCTAGCAGCCAATGAAACTGGGAAAAGTAATAGATCATTCAACCTGTATTCAGAAAAAAAATTACTACTGACGATCATAAAGAAAAAGCCTCCACTTTGCTAGTGTGGGCGCACCGTTCATTCTTAGAGTGATACTTGGTAACGAACCTTAGTGTAACATTACAAAATGGCTTTAAAAGGCCTCATGGATGATTAAGTCGCAATACCATATTTCATAGCAAGCCTCGCTCTCAAGGTGCGGAATGGTGAATTTAAAAGGAACGTGATCCATGAGCATTGAAATCAAGAGAACACCCACGTGAAAACAACTAGAAAGTGGCAAAGATTCATGAAAATTTAGATCAAACGAAGTTTGCTGGTGAACGTACTGTAAATACCGTCATCGTGATTAAGAGCTATCAATTTCGACGCGTTTACAGCTGGATTCTGACTGGCTATAACTAATCTATCTATAAAAAATCTATCTATAACAAACCTTGTGCGCCGAGGAAAATATGACAGATAAAAAACAAAACTATACGACTGTTTGAGTAAAAACATAACAGTACCGATTCATTAAGTGGACTTTTTGGATCAGGTTTTAGCGGCCTTTGGCCATTAAACTCAAATGCAGATTAATTAATTTACTCTTATTTAAAGTTTAGAATTTCAAACGACAATAATTTCGAACTAACTCGCAGTGTCAAAAGTTTTAATTACCTGTCTGAGGTGCAAATACTTTTTTTCCCCGTAAACTACAAGTATTTCCTCAAGTCTTCAACGTCCTCATGAAAGTATTTTGGTCCTCTTCCTTCATTTTTAAAAGTCTAAATGATCCATCAGTATTTGAACAAGAAAGCAGACTCGTCATGAGGGAAAAAAAATTATTCATGGTTTCAGCCCCTGTATGAAAATTGCCATGTAAACATTGATATTTTTTTTTTAACACTTCAACACCTCTTGAATTATGGTCTAATTTTTCTTCGAAAAGAAGTAATTGGAATAACTCAATACCAAGGAAATAACAGAGAAAAGTTTTATGAATCTGATGGTTTTAATTATGCCATAAGAAACAAAGGTAGCCCTATGTAATATCAGTCTGATCGAAAATTTGTGATTAGTCTAAGACTAAATTGTGCGGTCGAGATTGAGCGAAATTCTATATTATAAAATATTAAAGGCTTGCGCGTGATTAGTGTCTGAAATGGATCAAACTGTATATGTTGAGGTAAATTTCTCTGTTTAGGATAGGATTTTGAAAAATTCCTAACTAAGATGTGAATTAAGCTTGAACTTAAATCGATCAATAATTTTTATAGAAAGTCAAGTGTTACCATGATGAAGTGTTGTTTCTGATAGTGTTCCCGCATATTCCGCCAAGAAATAATTTTGATTTCCCTATGTTTTTATTTATAAGTGATGTCGCTATAGAATGTATCATGTGAAGAATATTGTTTTTGCCTTCTCGAAGAGAGGTGATTATATTCCACCGACCAGACGACAGGAGAGAACAATTGGAAGAAAGTTTAAGAGAAATCGCCTCATTTAAGTTTGAGGACGCTATTTATGCAAAACATTTCAATTGAATTCAATTGGATGCATACTTTTCATTTTATTGAACTTTATCGGGATAGACATCTCTGATAACAGAAAATTTAAAGTTTATGACAAATACTAGGACAATTTTTCCCATCCATTTCGGCGATTACTTTATGTAAGAATCATGGGGTATCTTATTCTCTCAGCGGGCACCAAGGAATTCATACAGATTCGTTTCCAAAAGGCAGTAAAAGCCCTTCATCCTTTTTTTTTTTTCCCCGAAAGGTTACAAAGATACCAAAATATTTTAAACTTGTTCTCTTAAGAATTTATAAGGAACAGTCACCGAACTTTTGTCTACGCTGGGAACAGTGTTAAGTGCATTCGCTCAGCATCGAAACACAACTTAACTTCGGTACTTTACAAGAAACCTATCGGGTTTGTTTACAGCTCATAACAGGATACAATGATCTCTCACACTTACCATCGATTAATCAGAAAATTCAGCCATTCTGCCGTTTCTCCATTCGACAATGCTTTTTGTCGCCTCCTATCAATTTCTGCTTCTTTGACAGCACTGTCTATTACATGTGTAGCGGTGTTATTCCACCAAAACAAGATCCATACGAGCAGTGTAAAAATCCAAAATATGCTAATATCAGTCTTACCCACCAGCCACGCTATGATCGTAAATATAAGTACTGATATTATGAGCTTTTGGTGCTGGTTTGCCCGGCGAATAGCTTGTCTTCCTTCTTCAGCGTCAGAAGTTTGCTTTGCTTCCGATTTTTCGTCATCGTTGGCTACACTGGTTACTTTGCACTTCCTTTGCGACATTTGAAACCACGTTATTTTGATAGCCTCACTAAAATGTAAAGTTAAGTCTTCTTCAATTGGTGTTCCAAAAATTCCTGATAAGGAGGGAAGTTTGTTTTGGTTTCAAGGTACTTATGGCTAATACTCATCGCGTAGAAGTTTTGTTCGTTTGGTACCACAATGTAAATTCGAATGATTATTACTGTTAGCCGACGAATGACCATTGGCTTATGCCCTGGGGGTATTCATTTAACAATAAAATTACAATCTCGGAACAAATGCATCCATTTACCCAAATACAGAGACAATAACAAAGAGTCAGTCCTCGATGTAGGAAATTAATAATTAATTACAACAATTGCTTACTGTATGCTTATTGTGTCAGAACAGCACATTTTAGAAGAACATTGTATGCATACAGCAATAAGGATCACAAACACAACTGGCTTTTAACGAATTTTCTATCGAAGTAAAGTAATCTTCTTATAAACTGTACCATTAACAACGTGATTCGAAATTCTTTTGCTAATCGGCGTTCTACAAGGATCGAAAACAATTAGTTTAATTAGAGTCTTTTTCCCGATTCGTGGAATTTCGTTTCTTGATCTGAAATGTTTCATTCTAGCAGCTGGCCACAAAGAAACCAATTGCGTCACCAAAAATAGTTATCTAGGAATCTTCAGAAATTTCTGTCGTTGAACAGAAGACAAGGTGCAAGCGACTCTTACCATAATGTAAGCATTTTATTCAAGTGCACGGCTACAATACACGCAGATAAGCTCAAAAACAATTTCGACTCCAAGAAGCACTAGTTGTTGACTTCATTTGGCGTAATTCTTTTGTAGAACGTCTGGATAGTCTTGTATGTGGTCGACCTTATTTTATCTTTAAAAAAAATTATTTCGTTAAGTTTTTTTAAGGTAGCACGAAAACTTTCGGTTAATAATCGACCATAATTAACATGATTTTGGCGAAAATCATGGAAAATTTTTCGCGTTAGTTCATTGATTTCAATCGCCTCTCTAAACCAGTTGTAGACTGCGTTAAGCTTTCCTTAATTTCTTTTTTTCTGAGCATGAATAAGTTTGGTTTCAAGTTCGAACTAGTTGTCCGTTTTCATGTTCGGGTATTGGACGGGTTTTGATTTAATAAATAGCTCATTTATTCAAGTGTAATACAAGGAGATAGAAAGTGGAAATAAAATATTTGCAATAACAATGAAATCGAAAATCGAACATTGGTTGTAAAGGGTTGTGTTTGGGCCGAGGCGGATCTAGGGGAGGGGTACTGAGGTTGCACACCCACCCCCATCCGATACGACCTGCGTTTTGTTATGTAACTTCGGACTTCTTAAAAATATAGGAGGCAGCAGCCACAAAAATGTGCTGTACGGTTTGCAATGTATTTTCATCGGTTCACATAATAGTATTGCCTGCCTGGTCATAGAATTCTTCTTTGTTGGTCGGTTTTAAAATGGCGCATGATCAGAACCGGCGACTGTGTCACTGATAGTCATCGAGGTCATTTTAAATTTTATCTATTTTTTAATTCATTCATCTATCTGTTTCCTTTTTTTTTGTTAATGGAAATCTTCGGCGCCATTTAACAGATGAATTGAGTAATACTTCTTCATCAGTGTTTAGAACCCGGTTTGGGATTGTTTTATTTTCAAATGCGACCAGAATGCGAGCACAATTTTTCACCAATGATATCAAAAGGTAATCAGATGGTATAAGAATGATAAAATGTTCAACTCCGAACAATGCATCTCTAGTGTTTTGATTGGTTCACTCAGCTCCCGTTATTCGCTCATATTTCGAGTCACCTTACATGGAAATGTATTGCGCCAACTATTGCGCAGCTTCAAAAAAGCTCCAAATATCCAAACACTCAGAATGTAATGTAAACTAATAAGACAATTATTCTATTCGCACTTGTTTGATACGAGATTGGTTATAGCCAACTCGGTGCTCCGCGCCTCGTTGGTTATCTACCATCTCATTTCCATGTATTGTTTTTATGGTTGTTTTGTCTATCCAAGAACTGAATTCGTAATGTAGTATGGGGCTGTGCGGAAATATTTCCCTTTTATCTCCGAGCATGCCTGTGTCATTCAATGAATAACATCTTCCTTCACTTAAATTACCAGGCTTAAAATTCATCAAATTGATTTACATCATCATTGCGCACAAGCATCAAGTATCGACACTTCTACCCTCGCAATATTAATCTCTATGGACCTAATTAAACGGCCTAGCTTACCACGAGTCTCCTATAAGTCAGTGGTAGAGCGTCTGAATTACCATTCGAAACGTCGTAGGTTCGACTCCTATTGAGCAGAAGGAGACCTTATTTTCTCGGAGTATGCCTGTGGCATTCATTGAATAACATCTTCCTTTACTTAAATCACCAGACTTCAAATTTGTCAAATTGATTGACATCAACACTGCTCATTAGTATCAAGTATCGACACTTCTACCCTCGCATCATTGCGCATAAGCATCCAGTATATCGACACGTAGGTTCGAATCTCATTTGAAGCACGCGGACATTACCCTATTTTTCTTCGAGAATATCGGTGTTATTCAGTGAATAGCATCTTCTTTCACTTAAATGATCATACTTAAAATTAACCATCTTCATATATATCAGCATTGCACATAAGCATCACATATCGACATTCCTGTGCTCTAAGTATGCAGAAAGTTTGTTATGATGGACCTAAAGTTAAACGGCCTAACTTGCCACGAGTCTCCTATAGCTCAGTCGAAGAGCATCTGAAGTAGTAATTGAAAGATCGTAGGCTCGAATCTTATCAGCACTCGGAATTTTTTTTCTTTCCGAGTTTCATTCGCCGAATAACATTTTCCTTCAATTGAATTCCCAAGAAAGGAGAAAGGTTGTGGTACAAAAGCGTAAAAGTGCACGCGACAACACCGAAAGTCATTGAGGGTAGTTTTCAGGTCTTAGGACTTCAAGGAAGCCTTAGAAAACATCATTGTAAAGACGAGTCATCGCGGATTCGAGGAATGTATGTATTCATTTTACTTGTTTGAAAATTTATTGATTAACGGACGCCCAAATTACCTCTCAAGATTGTCGCGTGCACTTTTGTTCTTCTCCCGAAAACGTTCGTCGAATCTGTTCTGCACATCATCATTGCGCGTTAGAGCTACGACGGCGACGTACCTGAAGACGATCAACTCCGAATATGAAACCAGTGCCTGCTTCCGAACGCTTGTGTCACAGTGAATCGGGTTTATAGAGATTATCTATGATAATGGATTTCTACATGACTTTTTTAACGTTAAATGCAAATTAGGAGTTTTGCTTCTATGTAGAACACACACAGAAAAAGGAAGAAAAGTAAACAAGAACTTAGAAACGCACCCGCGCCACAGGTATCCACTACCAAAATTCAGACGTTCGTGCCTAGTTTGATGCGATTTGTACACGTACCAAAACCAAGTAACGATTAAAACCCAGGTACGAAACGATTGCTTTAGACATAGGAAACATACCCTATTAGTATAGGTACGAAACCACTAAACTGACTTGGTACGAATGGTCCTATCTAGGTACAAATCGACCGAGTGCGAAACGACCGTGGGTGCGAAACGACTGGTAGGTGCGCCAAAGGAAAAGCAAGCATACCCACCACTGAGCAATGTCTGCGGCCCTTTTCCCTGAATGCTGCTTATTTTTATTTTTTTCCTTTCTTTTTTTCTTGTTTTGTCCTTTTGTTTCATTTTCTGTTTGGTTTCTTATGGTTGTTGATATCAGTTTTCACAACAACAAAACAATTGACTGTACGTATGAAATTGTCATTTTTTCCCCATCTTTGTAAGTCGTAAAAAGTAGATCTTGCTGCCCAAGGAGTTTTCCTGATGTACTCCCGAAAGATATTATCATTGTTACCATCTTTATTATCATTAATTTCACCCCAGAACGTTCGATCAGCAGCGACGTCTTTTAACTGAATACTTTCCGCATTTCATCCCAAATAAAAAGACTTATTTAAAAACATACTTTGGGAATAAGTAGTTTATGCAAATTTGTACACACAGGTAAGATAAACTGTCAAAACAATGCTGCTTTTAACAAATGCTTTCCCGGGAGAAATTGAATTTCATTAAATCTCATTTGCATTCAAACCTTGAAACTGGAAAGCGATTACTGAAGTCAACCTTGGAAAATCATACTTCTGCAAGTAAACATTCAGTGGCATTTGTCAACAGAGATTTTATTTTCATTGTTGCCCATAACTGAGAAAAATGTAAATCATGCTTGGTTCAAAAATCGACTGAATGATATTCGCTGAAGCGTGAACAAAGCAAGAAGGAATATTCTGCCACGCATTTCAGCACAATAGAGAAAAACCTGAGCGATCTAAACAGCTTAAATATCTAATTTCTTCTACAACTTGGTATGTTTTTTGTTCCTTATTTGAAAGATAACTTTTGCAGTGCACATTTTCACTAACAGATGAAACTTTCGTTGGTATTGTCATTCGCTCGTAGACTACAATTCATATGAATACGTACTTGACACTCGCTGATAAGCTACGTCGAAACAGGATGTACAATTGTGCCACTAAAGGAAAAATTGAAAAGTCCAACCACAGCCGAAAAAACCTTTGCAGTTCTCTCAGTTTTTCTATCATAACAAACTCCTCCAAAAACTAATCATTAATGATCTAGAACGAAGAAAAACAAAGTAGCACTGAAACGTGGTGTTGCATCAGGTCGATGCGCGGTCTATAATGGCAATTTCTAACAATTCTGTTTCTAGCCGTTCATAACGTTCTTGACAAAATCCTCGTAATTAATAAGACCCTGGTTGTCTTCAAAGCCCTGAAGTAACATATCCACGTCTTCATCGCTTAGCCTCTCCCCTAAGCCGGTTAGTACATGACGAAGTTCGCCAGAAGAGATCCAGCCATTATTATCCGTGTCGAACACTTTCAAACTGTCGACAAAAGCATCATAACCAACTTTGTGCGTCCGTGAGCGAAACGATTGCATGATAGGTAAAAATTCTTCGAAAGAAATCCGCTTCTTACCACTTGGATCAATTTCTCTCAACACCTTGTCGACTTCAGCTTGGGTAGGATTTAGGTTAACAGATCTCAAAGCTAATCCAATGGCCGACGACTCGATTTTTCCATCTCCAACAGTATCGAACAGATTAAAAGCATCACGAGACTCGTCAATTTCTCGTTCTGTCAGAGTACTTGCCATTTTAATTCTCTGTAATTTTTCCTCTACCGTATTGGTGTTGGAAAATTGCTCAAGGTAATGTAACACCAACGACAACAGGAACAGATTATTATTATTCAATGCACTTGCTGACACGAGACGCGTGGCATGATGGTTTATTAGCGTCACGTGACGCGCACTGCACCTGTCCTACGTGGAGGACCGGAACTACTAGGAAGGACGAAGATATTTTTGTAAAGAAGCTCACAATGTTTTGCAGTATTTAATTAACGAAGGTTCCACATAATGAAAGTAGTCAACCACAGTCAACACAGTTAAGAAACAGGACGCACAAAAGAGCTCTTCGTTACCATTTACATTTTCTAAGCGAAGAAAAATTTCTAAAGGTGAGTGTGGAAATTGTCATGTGAATCTCTCTAACTCTGATTTTCGTTTTTGCTCTTCTTTAACGTTAGGTTGAGAAAGCTATTATGTATCATCCCGTAACTTCTTCTCGAGATGAATACTTAGAGAGCAGTTGTAATTAGTGCATGTAACCGTGAATTGTCATCATGTTTTGTAAAGCCGCATCAACTGTTAGTGGTTAATTTCTTTAGAATAGTTTCCAGTTCGTTTCCTTTTTTTGCCTTTCCTTGCCTTTCTTTGTGAACCCTGATGATGTAAAAAAGGATACAAGATACTTTCAGGGACGAAATTTTTTTAAAATTGATTTTTTTTTTTTGCATAACCTTAAGTGATTAAGAGTAATCTGTCGACATTCATCACTTTAGTAGAAAAAGAATTATTTCTGGCGAGAATTTAGGACAAAATCAATTTTGTATCTAAGTGAGCAAATCGTCTAAGGAAACTTTGGAAGCGCTTTTCTCTGCTTTGATGTTCGAACCAATTTTAATGGGCCAAACGTTTTCGAATTCTGGCCTCACGTACAAAACCAAAGCGATTCCCTTGAAAATTGGCACAGAATAAGAACAATGAATAAAGACAAAAATTTTGTGGCCGAATTTCGATTGTAAATTGAGATTTGATGAGGAGTGCAAAGGTCAGCAATAAAAATTACATACTCGAAATTGAAAAGCTTTGAAAAAAGACGTCAGTCAATAATCGGCCACACAGTTTCTCAGCGCAGTATCTGCTGATTGACTACACAAAGACTTTCGACCGAAACAAAAAAACTTAGGCGCGCATAAAGCGATTGAAGACGCATGGGTAGTTTTTTCCTTTCTGCAAAATTATTATCTCCACATTTCAGAAAAGTAAGAAATGATTAAATTATCGAATTTTGTACTTTATAAGCTTAAAAACTGATATGTGGTTTTATAGGGATTAACTCAAAGCACTTGCTTTCACCGTAATTTTTTGTGACCCGGCCGTGAAAGTCTTTTGTAACTATACTGCTTTCCTCCTACCCACACAAGAGTACTTACAACGCCCGAATTTGATGTAACTATCACGCGATATAGGACAGTTGGTTATTTTGTTCTGTAAAGAAAACCTGTTCGATCGGTTCGCTGTATGTGCCACGCTTCTCTATCTGCTTCGCATAAGAAATGGACATAAAATAAAGCAGTTGAACAATAAATAACTTGTTAGATGTTCTGTCGTGTAGTGCGTAGTAGTGTGTGGCGCAACTCGTAAAAATACTCATTGATACTTCCACTAAAACGTCTAGTAGGATATACTTATTGAACCAATGGGGGAACAATAAAGCAGCCAGAATGATAACGAGGATCGTAATGCACCAATAACTACTAGCCAAAACGCCCCTGTGGCAGCTAATCACCATGCTTCTTTTAGCGAGGTGTAAAAATTTGATCATATTGCTTGATAAGGAATGGCAATAAAGGGGTAGAAAAGTCATGGTCTGCGATGTGTTGTTACTGTATATCGCTAACCAAAGTTTAAAACTTTCGTTCAACTGAAAATAATACAGAAAATCTCCTTAGACAAGGTCTGGAGTGAATGTGTTTTACAGAAAGTTGTAACCTACGCATGTATCTTATGCCCCATTCACACCAAAGCTTAAACATGTTTAAAAGTTGTTTTGTTAAACACAGTTTAATTTTTTTTTTCTTCATAGGAACTATTTAACCGAATATTTTTGACTTGAATGTAGCACATTGGAAATGCAAGTTAGCAAGTACTTGAATCCAATGGAAAATCAAGTTTTTCAGTTCTCTGTTTATAATTTTCATTCAATGAAAACCAGTTTAACAAAACATGTTTTGCTGGTGTGAATGGGGTATTAGATTGAGTGAGTTTAGGCATCTCTCTCCAGGTACCGGAGCGCAGATGACGTAAAACAAGCAAAACAAAAGACAAAACAAGGAGACAAAATACAACGAAACTAATCCCAAAGGAATGAATGCTTTCCGGCACCAGCCGGAGATCGAAGTTTCGAGGAACATACTGAAATATATAACTTGACAACTGAAACCTGATTTCGGTTCTTGGTTAGCACATTCACGAGGAATAATATTTTTTAATCTGTACATTAAAAGGCGAATAGTCACTGTCTATCACTTTTTTTACAAAAATTACCGAAACACAACAAGCTATTAGCATAGAAAAGGCGCTGAGCTCTTTTTTTATCTTTCCATTAAAAATATTTGCACTCAGAAGCATATGCAAAAGTTACTGCATATATAAATACATAACGTACAGACTGTACTTAACTGTGTTTAAATAAGAGCTGAATTTGTTGTAAAGGTATACAATTTTGGCAAAATAATTTCGTTTCCAAACAGAACAGCTTAAAGAAGGGAAAAGAGAGATTTACATTTAGTAGTCTAGAGTTTTTGCCTAGTTCATAGCTCGCTCGATTTAGGAGTGAAAAGTTTAGATGAAATATTTTGGAAGTGTTTTTTTTTTCCCTCAGCTTTATAAATTCCTGTTTGACTATGCATTGTAATATATTTTTACATGTGCGTCATCTTTTTTTGGCATGTTCATTTGCCCTGTACCGTGTGAAAGTTTATTTGTTTCTCGGCATTGAAGAAGCAAACCCGTAAGCTTCTCGGCAAATATATCTGCCACTTAAAATTGAAAGGTTTTCCTCGTCTGCACAATGCGTAGATGCGGCTTAAGATCCAAGTTCTCTTGGCAAAATCAATACGTATTCCGGCAAATAGGTAAGAGCAGCCTTAATGAGTCGGTAGGTTTTCAATTTCTAGGCTGCGGGAATTAACGTAAACACGCGAGACTGTACTTCACGTGGCTAACGAAGCAAGCTTCGTTAATTCTTTTCTCTATGCACGTGGTGCAGCCCACATCTTTCTGAGTTTCAAAGACCCCTAAGTCGCCCAAAAATTGTCATTTTCCCCAGATTTATCTTAAACCAGATAAAATGCGCAGCCAACTTGAAACTATTTCCTGGTGAGAGGCAGCAGGTTTGCCTGTGGACCGAATGTACCAAATTTTTCTGTAAGCTTTCGTTTGCGAACATGGAGGCCACTTCAGGGAGTATCAGATTTTACATGTAAGTTAGGTCATTTTGGCCTGTAAAGGTTCAAACTTAACTTTCTCACTCTCTCGTCTAAGTGAGGTCTGAAACAGAAACAAAATACATTCAGAAATTTTTACTATTTGTTGACTATTTAAAATCGAAAGAAGTCGATTTTCCGACCGCTATAGTTAGCTTAATATTTGCAGATCTTGCTCCCAAGATTGCTGAACCTTTCTGACAAATATGGTTTGATTTTGAGCGTAGGATTACAAGAGTTACTTTCAGTAATACAATCTTGTAACTATGACATCCGCCCAAATATGGCAAACGATATCATTTAATTGTGTAAATTTTGACATAACTGAATAGATCCAGAAAAATACTTCTTTTCCAAGAAATTTGCGCTCCTACGGAAACCGCGGTCATTAGCTCTTCAACTTGACATACTAAGGAAAATACTGATGTCAAAGACGGGTTTAACAAATACCTTCTTTACCATACAAATTTGTAAGGCTTTCAGCACAAGATATGTTTTTAGCCTCAGTTAAAACGATGTACATAACTGTGAACATTTAGTATTGATAATTTTAGATAGTCTACCTTAACAAAAATGAGTTAGCCGCAAGACTGTTTTGCGGTACTCGAAGCCAAATTTCTGTTATTTGACTTGCCATTCTGTTATTTCGCATAAAAACGCTCCAAAACTAGCAGGTACCTCGTAAATAATTCATCGGCTAGGCTCGATGTTGAAAGCAAATCCTCAAAACAGCCACTCCACTATGCAGAAACACGTTCAGTTTTTTCCGTTTTTGATCAGTTAACGAATCGATAAGAACATGTCGCAAAACAGCCCGGAAGCTTTGGAAGCGCAGGCTAAGAAAGAAAGAGATGAAACGCAATTGCGTTTGTCGCTGTTCGTCTGTGCCGTTGTTGCAATTACATGGTTCCTGGGAGCTTATGGATTTTCCTTCGTATGGGCAGGGTTTATAATACCATTGATATTTACAGTATGGTATCGCAAAAATTGCCGCATTATAGACGATCGTGTCAGAGAAGCAGAAATAAAAGTACACCGAAGAAAGGCCTTACGGGACGAGGAGACAGCCGAATGGCTAAACTTTGTTTTGAACCGATGGTAACTATGAAACGATTGTTAGCAGGTTTTTGTAGCTGATGATATGGTATGATATTACGTTTGCTAATTAAATTTCCGAAGTTTAAAGACTGAGGTTTGCAGACAAAAATAATAGAGAAGGGATTTAAATCAGCTACCGTATGACAATGTTTACGTCGCAGCATTTTGGAGGCCGCTTTGTTATTTGGGTGGGTCAAACAGATATCTTTCAAAGAGAAATCGCTCGATTGCCGGAAAAACCGTTAACCGGCAACTTTCAAAAGTAAATTATTTATCTACTCTTTAAACCACTCGCATATCCTAGCAAAGCAAATTCAATGCTTACAAAAGTAAAACTCGATTGTTTTGCTTACATAGCTTTTTTTAGAACAAAGAATTGGCCATTTGCTACTAAACCACCCAAAATTCAGAATTATTTTTTGTTTTTATTCCACTGCACAATGATAAAATCAAAAGTTAATATCTTTTTGTACAAGGTTAGATATAGTTAAAGCGTTTTTGCGTTTCAACACTAAAGCTTTCAAATACGCAACGCAGAATATTCGAAAGGTAATACATCTGCATTATTAATAAACCAAATGACTTTTTGCCAAGTTAGGCTGATGTAAACAGGTTCTTACTCACGATGGAATTTCATTAGTCAATAATGAAAATAATGAAGTTACAATGCTCAAGCATAATATTCCGATTGATAGTTTTTATCTACAAAATCTTAAGTAATTTTAAACATCGAATGCGAATCACTGGGAAAAAAAATAGAGATTGATTCAACAAGCTGATGCGACCTTCTCGTGGGTAAACAATTGTTGAAAAGGTTTGCCACCACACTCTACACACTATTATTCTTGAGAGACTGGCGGAAGTTGGTAAAAAATCAACAGAAGGTTAAAAGAGAGTCGGACTTAAAGAAAACAGTTGCAGACGTTTTTAGCCAATAAGAACAAATTAGAAAAGAACTGAATGTAATATCTCAATTAAAGAAAGTAATCTTTCACATACTGATTGCCTGAAGATTCTTGTAAAAAGTTCCAAACAGTGAATTTAAAGCTTTGTTCGCAAATAGGTCATCTTAGATCATGCATATGAAGTACTTATCCAGATTAAATGTTCTCGTGTTGTTTCAAGGTGGAATTTCAGTGAAGTCTCCCTTTGCAACCTTGTACGCTCCAGTTTGAATCCTGTTTTGGAGTATAGCAAACCATCGTTTATAGGTGAGGCACAAGTACAATCAGGTATCTATCAACAAGTTTTGACTTAATTTCAATTCGATGAGGGTGATAGAAGTTACACATAGGCCAATATCTCGTAGTTACAAGGCTTCGGCAAATATCCTAAGTATAGTTTTCAGTGGGCAAAAAGGTAACAAGGGTCATTTTTTTTCTATTTAATTATCTCAGAATGGTAAAGTATGTGATCGGACTTGAGTAGAGGCGAGATCCAACGAAAGGAAATGATTCTACGCGCTATATGAGATTGAACGATCGAGTAGAATCTGCGTAGAAGCAAAGTATTTAACAGATTTGGGGGAAAGTGGTGGGTTTCATTCAGGAGAGTTTTGAAATCTAAATATACCTTTCTTGGCATTGCAGATGATAGTCTGCGTTGTTGTTGTATGGGGTGAGGTTTCCCTGATCCTTGTTTTAGCAGTTGAGAATTCGCTTATTTCACCATTAGAATTTCCAGAGTCCTGTGGTTTCAAGCACGAACGGAGAGGACTTATTCGAGTAAATGTTTTCCTGCAACAACTGTGTCTTGACTTTTTTCATCCTTGTTCAATTTTAATGTTCCTTCTCATTTCAGAGACTATGGAACTAACAGAGTTCAGTTTTGGAAAGAAGACGCCGTGTCTGAAATATGTAAAAGTGTTTGAGAATATTGACGAGAACGACTCTCCGGATATCCCTGCCTCAGAATCAACAGCGTTCAACCCACCGAAAGACCTGGCAACAAGGCAGAGACATCTATTAGTTCTTGTTATGGATCTGTGCTTACACGCACCTGACACAAAAATCGCTATAAAAGTGAGATTGGGTGGAAAAATGTGAGTATAACCCGCCAGAATGAAATCAAAATGGACTCTAGCTAATCACAAAAAATCTTCATCCGCTGTCCCCTAGTCAGATTGGAATTTTTATTTTTTGTTGGGGTCGAGGGGGGAACCTTCGCGGTAATCGTCTTCAGGGATCCTAAACTGATAACACAGACTTTGTTCAGAAAGAAAAACTTATCAGAATATCACAGCCTATAGGATGGTGGGTCCCAAGCTGAAATGTGTGAGCCAAGTAATACTGAGTCGCAGGGGAAATTGCATTTAGTTAAAGATACGCTGTTTTATGGTCGAAATAACGAGAGGACGAGGGTCCGTATCTTGAATATTCCTACTCCTACAGCAGTACCAGAAAATAATCTGGGACATTCGCCCAAGTGGCGTAGGCTACATTTGAAACGATAGAAGTCCATTCATTGAAATGATGGCTCTACAGGCAACAACAGTAAATAGACCTTGCAAACATTGCTATGCGCTTATTAACCAATTTAAGACCTCAGCAAATGACAGTGGTAAAGAATTTCCCAGATGAATTCCATTCCAATAAAATTTTTTCCCTATATATGTTTTTTTTTTGTCCTAGGGTTGGTGCAGATGTTGATGTCAGTATCGAGGACTTGTCGTTGTCTGGTCGTGTTCAGATTGTGTTTGAGATGGATCACCTTGTACCATTTCCACACATGAAAGCTGTCTCGGTGACTTTCCTTGAAAAGTAAGAAGAAAATTCTTCACGGCCGTATCCAATTGATCTAAACTGCTTGATGTGAACTTTTGACAAGTGTTATGGTTGCTATACGGTCTCGCACATTTAATTTCCTGATCTTCATCTGTTTGCCTTTGTCTTCTGCACAAGAATCTGCCAGACCGAACGATTAGATTGGTCCTGATGACAGGAGCAATATATTACGTTATATTGGAGAAGTACATGCACAAGCCGACAAACCATGTGATTTTCGTCTTCCTCACTAAACGGCTAAACGTACTTCTTTTTGCGATTTGTGTACCCAACATCTAAGAAATTATCTCCGATGTGCTAACAATTCGACAGTGGAAGCCACCATTGTGGAAAACAATTCGGTAATCGCCTGATGCCTGATTATTGCTAATAAATTATCAAAAGTAGACGGCCAGGCTGCGTGACTAGATCCAAAATGGCGGCCTCCACAGTCGAATTCTTTGCACGTTTGAAGACAGCTTTCCAAAAGGTAGCTATTGTTAACTCTTTGCACTCTCAAAATAAGATCATTGTCCGCCATTATCTCATAAATGCTCTTCAAAAGTTGAATGAAAAATGACATGGTTTCTGGAAATTGTCATTCTTTAACGACAAAGATGGATTGAAGTTCAAATGTATGAACTGGTTACGTGAAGCTATTCGTTTTTACACTAAAAGGCTTACTTGTATTGAAAAGCGTTTCAATTTTTTTCATAGACCAGATGTTGACTTTGATGTTCGATTGATGCGCGCAGTACAAGTGATGGATATCCCCATGCTGAAAGATTTCATCAATGCCCTCGTTATGGACAGTTTGACTTACGGTAATATTCAATTATCGCGGTCTCACTATTTGAATAAGCTAGTCTATCGAGAAAAAAAGTCGAGAAGGTCTGAACTTTGAATCCTCTCTTGGCATTCAGATTTTTTTTGTTTGTTCTAAGCTCGTGAAAAAAGCATCTTTCTTTGCATGGAGGGATAACATTCAAGCATAATTTAAATATTTTCCACGGAATGGATTTATCTCTAAGTTAATTACTGCATATGAAAGTGGCTGAAAAGTTTTAGATGCAAACGAGCCTTTTTTAATTCCTCGGGCATTTTTACTGTTCTGTAGCACTGGTTGATCCTGGAAGAATCGAAGTTCCTCTTCATGGTGTTGATCCCGATGAACTCCTCAGCGCAGCCAAGAAGTCAACTTACGGTGAGGTCCCGCGGCAGTCAATAAGATGGCTGCCAGCGAAAGTTTTGATTTTGCGAAAGCAACGCCGCAGACGGTCCACCATGGTGTGACTTGAAATACTTCAATTTATGATATGCATATGATTCAAATTTTGCAAACATCGGAAATGGAAACATTACAAAAACAAAACTGTAAAGTAATTTTCAAACTGACTTTTTTCCCCATGAAATAACGGTTTGTTGTACTTGAAGAAACCGGTTCAGTAGTTAGTTGGTTACCAATTAGGCCACTTTGTTTTAGCACCATTTTCTGTTGGAAATTAGTGCTGTTTTTGTGATAATCTTTCAGCTGATGGACTATTAACAGTCACATTGAAGGGTGGAATGCCTCAAAAATATACAGGTAAATAATATCATGGAAGCTCTTAATTTATTTTTGTTACAGTGTGACAAAATGAAGTTTGGAGCTATTTACCAATATGGACCCTTTCTAAAACATGACGATGGAAATGAATTCAATCGATCAAATTAATTTTAAATGCAATTACACAAAAAAAATGGATTTAAAAACTTGCAGAGAAAACACTGTCATAGTTTTAGTTTTCCTTTTTGGAACGCTCGGAAGACACGGAACAAGTGGAAGGAAATAAAAATCAGAAATAATCATGTGAACCTCAAGCAAACAATAATACAACAAAGTTTCTAAACTTAAACGTAAACAGTCCGTCTCGTCGCTTGAAGAAGACAAACAGCAGTTTTAACGCATTTACGGCTGAAAAGTTGCGATCCACATTGCCAGTCACTAGTTACAAAGTTTCTATTTCTTTTCATGGGATAAGATAACTATGAATAACGATAAAAAGTCCTGGTTTTTTTTGTTTTGTTTTGTCTTAATTGTATTTGTCACCCTTCGGTTTCCCCAGCACTTTTATTTTCTTCCTTTCTTTTCTCTTTTGCTCTAAAACTTGATTATTTTTCCAGACGATCAGATTTGGACGTCACTTCAAGTTGGTAACCTTGATGAGAAAAATACTGAGAAGATTCAGGGTGGAACCACATTCGAGGAGTCAATATCCCTACTTATCTATGACCTTGCGAATGATAAGGTATTTGATAAACTGCAGACAGTTCATTCCCGTCTACAAACTGGCTTTTGGAATGTTGAGCTTCAAAACGCGATTTTTTTCCTTTACCTGGAAGAAAAATATCAAGAGTATTGGTTTTTGTCAGATCTTCTGAAGTTAAGTTCGATTAAAGTCTTACCTTCTCAGACTTTCATCTCTGAAGGATGGCAAGTTTTTGTTTTTTGCTCACGCTCAAACGTCAGCACCAGGGGTTTCAATAACTTTTTCCGTGAGTAGCCGCCGATGCATGATCCTCGTAAAGCACTCTACTTTAAACAATAAATTCCTTTAAATAGACGTCAAATCGTTTTCCTATGGATATAAGACTTTTATTATTGTTCCTCGTTTTCTGTTAACAACAGCTTAATATTGAAGTACGCGGCAAGAGGACTTTTGGAACTAAATATTCGATTGCAAAATACAAGATGTACCTAGGCAGCCTCGGACTGGAAAAGAAGAAGAAAGTGTAAGTGTTTTTCTTAAAAAATTAGTATTAAAATGAGCTTTAATTGAATATTCACTATTTTAAACAAAAAACAAAAAGCTTTTAATGGCTGCTATTCATAAAGTTAAAAACAAAAAAAGCCTTCCTCTTTAAACATGCCCTCACGAATTTGATCTCTTTGTGTAAAATTTAAGACCTGTGTATTTAAGAAAAGTTGTCAAACAGGTCATTACCTAAAATAGAATGAGGGACTGGCTGGCGTGAGAATCCAAAACGATGAAAAAACAGGGCAACACGGAAACAGATCGATAGATAATGCATCTTATCGGCATCTTTAAAATTCTGCTGCTCTCTCTCTCTCTCTCTCTCTCTCTCTCTCTCTCTTTTTTTCCCTTTACAGTGACACAACTTTGAGTAAGGAAGGAATAAAAGGATCCAAGTTGGAAGTCACTCTGGAGTACACTCAGTTGAAGCCTTATGAAGTCAGCAGTCGCACAGATGAACAGGAATTCCTTGAGAAATACCACAAACCTACTGAAGAAAGTCCTGGTAAAAACGAAGTTTTATAATGTCTTTTCTTGCTTAAAATTGATTGAAAGAGTGCTACTTCAGAGACTTCGCCCCTTCTCCTACTCCCCTCCCCCCCTTCAAAAAAGAAAAAGAAAAAAACTTTTTATTCTGAATGGAATTTCTCGTAAGTTATTTTACAAACAATCCTGATAGCAAAAATCCCAGGACGATTCTTGATCGACATTTTCTCACCCCCGCCACTTGTTACTTCTTTGAAATCCGACTCAAAGCACACCCCTTAGCAGATACCGATAACTTTCAGCCTTTTTGTTATTCTAATCTGTCAAATTAGTCACAGCCTATCGTTTCCTATGTGGGGCGTGTGGAATGCACCTTTACGCGTGTAATTTATTTAAAACGCTTTCGTGGCTTCGGCAGTTTAAGTTTAAGGCAGCATCCAGTGCCAAACAACCGTATACCGGCCGAATAGTGCGCACTTTTGCTGAAGAAAAAATTGGAAAGAACCCCAAGTTACTTGAGGACTACAAAGCCTTCGTCGAGGACATCGTCGTAAAGAGATACATACGAAGACCCCCTCCTTATCAAAGGGAATCAGTCTGCGAAGTCAAGACGTGGTACATTCCCCACCGTGGGGTTTATCATCCACACAGGCCAGGTAAAATATGTGTGGTCTTTGACTGTGCAGCGAGGTATAGGGGAAAGTCGGTCAAAGATCTGGTATTCAAAGGACCAGACATCACCAATTTTCATTTGGAAGTCCTCTTACAAGATTTCGCTAGGAACATGTGGCAGTTATGGCGGACATCGAGTCAATGTTCCACCTCGTTAGAGTGCCTGACCCTGACAGTCTTCATTTCTCCGGTTTCTGTGGTGGCCAAGTGGCAACTTATCATGCGCATCGGGAGAATATTAGATGACAGTTCATCTGTTTGGCGCTGTATCGTCTCCTGCCTGTTCAAATTTTGCCCTCCGGAAAACAGCCGAAGATAACGCTCGCCATTTCTCCTCTGACGTGGCAAGCACGGTCAAACGAAACTTATTCGTTGACGACTGTCTTAAATCGCTGCCATCAGTCAATGAAGCTATCACGCATGTCCGTGAGTAACGCAGTCTATAGGAGCGAGGTGGTTTTCGATTGACGAAATGGATCAGTTGCAGCCGTGAAGTTTTACAAAGTATTCCTTAGAAAAAACGTGCTTAAGGAATCAAAAAGCTAGACCTTCAGAAGGATGAGTTATCAATTAATTGAACGCGCACTTGGTGTTCACTGGATGGTAGAGACCGGTAGAGACCAACGGATTTGGTTTCGGACGGCTCGGAAATCGGTTATACGTCGGTCTCGTAACTGCATCTGGTTGATAACAACGACAGAATTCATTGTGCCATCCTCCAAGGGAAGTCACGTCTCGTTCCTCTTAAACAAGTCACTGTTCCTCGTTTGGAGCTTCAGACGCAAATGTCTCGGTCCGGTTGGATAAAGTTCTGAAGAGAGCGCTTGAGCTGCCATTGACCGAGAACTATTCTGCACGGATAGCACGTCAGTGTTACATTACGTAAAAAACAAGAACAAGCCATTCCGCACGTTTGCTGCCAATCGCATTGCAATAACACGAGACGGTGCTGATCCAGACCAGTGGAGACATGTGAATGGCGACCTCTCATGGGGGTTATTAGCAAAAGCTCTGCTTGCTAGCGAACGATGGACAAAAGGGCCGGAATTTTTCTGGAAGCCGAAAACGCTGTAGCCTTAGGGACCCACGTCCTTAGGCAGCATTCCAGACACAGATCCAGAGGTGAAGGTGGACGCGAGTGCCTGTATCGCATCGGTGACTGAGCCCCCTCGGCCACTAATAGAGTACTTTAAACGTACGTCTTCCTGATATTGTCTTAAGAAATCAGTTGCTTGACTCCTACGGTATTATGAGAATTTTCGAATGGCCAGCAAAGGTAAAAAATCAGCAAAGACAGTCCCAGCAATCCACTTACAGTGTAGTACCGTTAAAGAAATGGAGACCGCAGAGTTAGAAATCTTGAAGTGTGTTTAGTTGCATCATTTTCTGAGGAGTTCAACTCAATAACCAAGTCGGTCAGCGTGGTGCGTGTCGAGAAAGGTAGCTGTGCTTCGAAGTCTGGACCCAATTCTGGTCGATGGCCTGTTGCGTGTGGGCGGGAGATTGAGCTTGGCGCCAGTACCATTTAATGCTAAGGATCAGATCATCCTGCGAAAAACGGATCATGTACCTAAGCTGATCATCACGCGATCACCGGTCATTCTGGTCGACAGTTCGAGCTAAGTCATCTACGCGAAAGATTATTGATCGTCAAAGCAAGCTCCGCAGTGAGAAGAGTCCTGTCTCAGTCTCACAGCAGTTGGTATCGATTACTTTGGTCCTTTTCTAGTGCGGCTTGGTCGAAGTCTCGTAAGATATATGGAGTTATCTTGACTTGCCTGGTTATTCGCGTGATGCACATCAAAGTCGCGTTCAGTTTGGACACCGATTTCTTCCTGTTGGCGTTGAGAAGATTCATAGCAAGGAGGGGCCAGGTTAAGGATATCTGTTCAGATAACGGTACCAACTTTGCAAGCGACGAGAAAGAGCTCCGCCAATCCACCAATGCTTGGAATCAGGCAAAAATTCATGAAGATTTGATGCAAAGAAATATCAAGTGATCCTTTAATCTGCCTTTCGGTTCCCATTACGGCGGCGTTTGCGAACGTTGCATTCGCCTAACTCGAAAGGTGCTTCACGCAATTCTCAAAGAGTAGATGATGAAGGCGTGGTTACCTTAATGTACGAGGTAGAGAGCATTATGAACGGCCGTCCAATCACAATAGTTTCAAGCGACCCGCGAGATCCGGAGCTCTTGACGCCTAATCATTTGTTGCTGTTACGCTCTGTGCCTACAATGCCCACGGGTTATTTCGAAAAGACGACTTACTGTCACGTCGCCGATGGAGAGTGCCCTGCAGATATCTTCTGGAAACGGTGGTCCAAGGAGTATCTACTTTTGCTTCTAAGCAAGCAGAGGGGCTTTCCACCGAGAAGAAACTTAGCCATTGGAGACGTCGTCTTGGTTTCTATGGAGAATTCGCACTGCAACTCGTGGCCCCGTGAAAGAGTTATTGACATTCTTCTTGACAAGAAATGATTCGCTCGTCGCGCAATAGTAAACGTCAAGTCAGCCGTTCTTGCGAGACCGATTGGCAAGTTTTGTCTTCTTGTTAAAGGCAACAAATCTAGAAGCACGGAACATTAAGGCGACCTAATTCAAGTTTAACGTGCCATCACCAGATTACAGACTTTAACTATCTTAAGGAGACGCTGCTTTTGAATGAACACATAGCTGAAACGGTTCGCGTTGTTACGTCTTATTTCTTCTTCCCTTTTTTTGTCATCAAGACAGTATTTTCAATTGTATACAGTCCTTAGATCTTTTATTGTATTATGAGTGTTTCGCCCGTGGCTCAACACTTCGGGGCTGGTGTAAGATCGTTAACGCCTATACATTTAGTTAGCCTTTGTTTCCTGGCTTGTGGAATGCGCTTATACACGTGCAATTTATTCAAAATGCTTTCGTGGCTTCAGCAGTTTAAGTTTCGTAGTTTTGGCAGGACCAATTCGTTTTAGTTTACTTGCAAACACAACAGCAGTATACAGTAAAGTTTATGTAGCCATTTCCAGGGCCATGTCAAATGTAAGTGTCATTTTTTGGCGATTGTCTATTTAGGTTTTGTGTCGCTTTCGGCTTGGGTTTTTCTCTACCGTAACGTTGGTTCATATGTATATTTCTTTCAGTTTTAACCACACGTTACGCTGAGGTATCACTCTAACGCAACTTAATAAAGATTAAATGCGTGTTCAAATGCCATTCCTGGTGTCGGCATCGAATCTGTTGTGTTGGTAGTTATAGTCACTGACATCAGTCCTTATCAGCTTTACACTCTTATGCGTCGTACCATGCTGCTGGCGATCATTACTTGAGTATTCTAGACTTCGCTGGAAAGGAGAAATGCGGGCTGAAATTTTTTCTGCAAAAAGAGCCTTCATCTAACCTCTTGCAGTATAGCAGTATCACACATCCCAATGAAACGTCCAGTGGGTTTGCTTCCTTGGATTGTTAATCTTTACATAATTTTACCGACAGTTTAATTTGCTTGTTTGCATGTTCCAGTGTCCGGTCTTCTTCTCGTGGTCGTTCATGGTGGTGAGAAGCTATTGTCAATGGATGATGACGGGTTTAGTGATCCCTATTGCATTATAGCAGCTGATAGAGAAAAGGTGCGTTACATTACGAGCACAGAGTGCACTGATTATCTGTTTTAAAAACGTTTTATGATGACAGTACATATCATTGTATTTTTCTAGATAAGAACCACTCCTCACGTCTCGGGATCTGTCAATCCTGTGTGGGAATCTGTGGTGGAGTTCCCCGTCAAAGACTTTACAAAGGTGAGAAGAATGCCATTAGATATCTAACAGTGAATAATTAAGGTTACAAAAGGTATTTTCATTCCACCTCTATGGGATGCAATGGCATCGAGCCCGGGTTGTTCGTTGACAGCACCTTAACAGCTTGCTGGTGCCCACAATACTCCTGAGCAGAGAGAGACGCTGGGAGAGGGAGTGTCCTAAATCACATCACACGGTCAGGCTCGTTTCCAGTCACCTCGATCCTACTTTCTGCTCTGTAACAATGGGCTACCGACTACTCTAAAGCAACGAAAAAGAAACAAGTGAGAATCAAGTGGGAATCAAGTGAAACAAGTTCAGCTATAAACATAGACCGTGTTTTATTTTTCCCCAGACCAATGTTTCCTTTCTGGTGTATGACCGTGACGTAAACTGGCAGGGTCAATCCGATGACTTTATGGGATCCTGTAACCTGCAAATGACTTTGGTATGTTATATTTTGCCTGTGCTTGGTTTAAGGAGTCTTTCTAACAAAGTGTAAATAAAAAAAATTACTCCTTTAACTAGACCACGGGGAGAAAAAAGAATACTTCATTATGCACCAATTGACTTTTAAATGAATGGCTAATTAAACCGGTGAGCTAACTAAAAGTAATATAAACTAACACTGGAAATGCTCCTTTTACGTTGCAGGATGAGCCTGCAATCATCAAACGAAAGTTAGAGTTAAAGTATAAAGTGTTTGGAAAGAAGAGATCAGATGACTCTATCATGAAGGCAGGCTCACTTACAGTTTCAGCGGTGTTTCAACCCATCGAGTCGGTCACCAAATCAGGTAAACGAGTTATATGGTTTGACTGCTCTTTCGATATTTCAACTAAATTTGTTTGGAGTTCATTCCTTAAAATTTACACTTGCATTTGTGATGATTACACAATTTGTACTAAAAGAGTGTGAAGTTAGTTCGTAATAAACTTTTGCTCGGTTAAACCTGGTGACTTCTATCATGTGGCGTTACCTTTTCTTTCCCGTAATATCACAAGAGATTGTAAGGTCCCAAAAGACTGAGGTGAATCCAAGAATTTCAGATGTGGGCTTCACAGTTACACTTTCCTTTTATTTTTGTGATAAACAACAACAACAACGACAGAAAACACCTCAGTGGCATAGACAAATCCTGACCACAGAAGCTCCATCTTCAAAACTACTTCATCAAATTTCATTAACTTTATTTTTCGTGTTCTCCAGAGAAAGAACCTGAAGCTGGTGGCTTAGTGGAGGGTGAAGATATCGATGATATAAATGTAAGTTTGGCGGCTTTTAAGTTCACGAGATAGTCATAAAATAATGACATGCAGCCCTGACTTTCTTCTTAGACAATCTTTGTAAAAGGATATTTATATTTTTTAGATAAATAGTTAGAAATCTTAGAGACCATGTGTCAGAGGTGAATTTAACAGTTCTCGTTTGCTTTAAATGTAGATATGCATGTTATCAATACTTCTTTTTTTCACAGGAACACGCCAAAAAACACACCATGAAGAGCAGTATGAAGATCAAAAGACAAGTTGAGGAAATGATGTTGATCAAAGGTAGCTTAAAAAGATTATTGAATTTAAAGGAGAAGCATTCCCTAGAGAAAGACAATTCCTTAGTCGCCACCATGAACACACCTCAATAACCATGCTGCACACGTATGATATCCCAAACCTAGCCTGTATTGATGGGGACTGTAGCCACATATCTAATTTATTTTAACCATCAGAAGCGAACGAATCGATACATAACTGAGCGAAACGAAGTGAAGTAGTAAAAGACGATTGTCACTGAAAGAAGCTGCTAACGAAGTAAAAAATGCTAAAACATGCAAAATAAAATCTAACATATGAAACAAAATAAGCACTCAATATTACACTAATTGACAAAAAGCTACCAGAACGCTGCAACTAAACTAACCCAAAGCACGAAAAGCACAAAAAAAGGAATTTACATAATCCTGGCAGTTTTAAAACAGATTTTTCTCCTTTCTGTTTCTCAGAGCTTGGTGTTCTAGTGATAACACTTCTCCAAGGTAAAGAAATGGTTGCCATGGACAGTAATGGCCTTAGTGATCCATTCTGTGTGGTGCGCGTTAACAGTGCGAAGAAGTTCAAAACCAACGTGGCGTATGAAACTCTGTCCCCGGTGTGGAACGAATCCGTCTCCATAGCCATGCCACAAGAAGGAGATAAGATTTCTTTCGTAAGTTCATCTCTTTACATTGACCATGGTTACAAAGTTTCTTCAATATGACCTCTGCAAGGTCTCTGTTATCAAAGGAAGATGGAATGTTTAGACATAGGGTTCTGTTTAAGGTGCTTGGAAAGTTGCAACTGATAGGAAAGAAGACAGGTAACAGTAGGATTAGATTGCAACAAGCAAGGGAAAGAGGGCATTGGAGGGTTTCGCTATACATTGTGAAGATATAGAGAGATTCCAAGAGCTTTCTCCTCGAATTTTTTTTCAGGATGTCTTTGACAAAGATGTTTTTCAGAATGACTTCATGGGATCAGTTCCATTGACCGTCGATGACGTAAAAGAAGCTGCTAAGGTTCATCTCTTTCTTCAATTCATCCTTTTTCCTAAATACTTTTAAAAAAGAGAAAAAAAATCAGGAATTGATTCAATTTAAACCGAAACGAAAAAGTAGACTTCCTTGGCTTATTTCCTTGATTGGTCTCAAAATTCTCGCTATACATTTTCCATGCTTCTCACCCAATCAGCTGTTCTCTTTTCTAGCATCTCTCTGTTCCATGATATTTGTAATTTATAATTCTCATCATTTGATAGAAAAGAGAACCTCAGTGGTTTAAGCTTCAAGAGGCTGACTCAGGAGAAATTCAACTTCAATTCAAAATTTCTAGGCCGGGCGAGCAGGTAATTTTTATACTTCTTTAAAAACAAATTGTTGCTAGAAATGTGAAGAGTTTACGCTTTCTTTACCTTTTTTTTTTATTCACAACGAACGTGTTTGATCTTATTAGGAAGAGGCTGAGAAAGCGGGGGAAATGCCGTCACAACCGGGAGAAAGCGGAAATGACTCGGGCATCAGTGATGCTGGGGAACAGCCTGAGGCACCGAAAGACGTATTTGATCTTACACTGAACAAGATGGACGGTACTGGGTTGATTCTGACTTTTGTTGCCTTTAGATAATATTTGATAAATGGAAAAAAAGATTTGTTTCCTAAAACATAGGATGTTTTCGACATTGCTCTTTCAAGCAGTATGTTCAACGTTAGACAAACACGAATTCAGGCTATGACTTGACTCAATAGCAACTTCTCTATTACCCAGGTACATGATAAAATATCAAACCAGCCAAAAAATTCACAAATTGTTTCAAATTATGTGTTATTTCTTGCAGAGTACGTAGAAAGTCGGATTCCACCTTTGTTTTATAGCGTGTCAGGAGAAATCATTCAAGCTTCAGAAATAACAGGTAATGAGTATAGCGTAATGAACTGGCCTTGACCGAAGGAGACCAAAAGTGATTATGATACGATAAGTTTCAGTTTTAATCCTGACTGATTGAAAAAGTATCACGAGATTTATAGAATATTCAGATAGCCTAGTAAAGCAAACAATTAAAGCAATCCGCAATCCCGGTTTATTTTGACACTGTCTCTAGGGCCACTTTCAAGGCTATTTTAGCACCTTTCAAACAATAAAAAAGAAAAGATTCCACAGAAATTACATTTTGTTCGAAAATTCCTACCTCTTTGGAGTGGATAACAAGTGTTAAAGAAAGTTTTAGTGGTAAGCGAGAGAATTGTTGCATTTCCACGGGAGAGCGACTCCGTTTGCAACTTTTTTTTACATTTTGCGTGCCTTTGCTAGGTTGGGGTACATTCCAGATTAGAGCACGGGTTGAGATGTGAGTATGCGACACCAGTGTGTTATGATGTGTAATGGCGAAACATTAACCGACAAATAGACTGTACTCAGCTGGAGTAGTGATTCAGAAAGGGAAACATTGCCCGGTTGATACACGCTGAGGGATCAAACAACATGAATTCTGGGATTCCCAACACTAGCATCAAAGAAATTGTATAGAAATCATTTGGAAGAATTTTTCTTTCAAGCTTGAGTGGAAAGTCTTACCATTCTTGGTTGTAAAGGGCAGGTAAGCTGTGGTAAGCCATGAGCGCTCTTCATTAAAACTGCGCAGTCAAGATGAATTCCAGCTTCGTCAGGAAGTTCTTTCTCTCCTTAAACACATCCAAGATCTGCATCCCAGATTTCAGTTCAACGCCAACCTAGCCCATAACTTATTTTAAAACAAATTGCATTTTTTTATCTTCTCCAAGTCCTCGTCATGGCCGTAAAAGCAGTGTCAAGTATGAATACATTTCAATGTGCACCACTCCCCAACTTGCTCCTGAGAGTGGAATGGCAAAATGGAATTATATCTTCCAAGTAAGACTAACTTAAGATTGTCTCTTAATTCGAGGAACCCTCAACACATCGAGGCACATCGGCCAAACCTTGCGCTCGGGCAAATGGCTCCTTTTGGTCGGCGGGTAGCAATTACTTGCGCAAAATTTCAAAGGGAAATACAAGGAATAAGCGGTGCCTCGCAAAATTTGGGGGAAAAACTCAAAGAATAAAAAGGATTGAGAAGGCTTATCCGCAATCACTCGTTTCAAAAGTGCTATTGTTGAGAGAAAATATTTCCCTTCTGTATTGATTAGCTAGATTGTGCCTTGCCAACTAATGCGCCTTACTTTTAAGACTCCTTTAAACTGCTCAAAGTTTCAGTCGAATTTTTTCCTAGGAGCGCACGGACGGGAGAAGAAGTTTCGTACAGAATGAAACACGTCATGTCCTACGTTTTTTATTCATATCAGGGAAGGAACGGAAAAATTTCTTGTCGGATTAAACAATCCACTTGGGAAAATTTGTACAGATCAGTCTGGATTTGCTTCATATCAAGGTAGTTCCCTTAAATAACATTTTTCTAATGTAGACAGCGGGAGGAACAGCCATATCAAATGAAGCAGGATTGGTTTTTGAACTGAGAGACGCCAAGAAAAAAGTGGAGGGGAAAGCTAGGATCTCGATGCAGGACTTCTTCAAAGGTAATCACATGTTCAATCCAATAATCTTTTTTTGCTTTGCGTTGTGTTGGCAAGCTTCTACTTTTTATGATTTGTTTGTTTTCTTGAATTGTTGGTTTGTAAAATATGCTCAATATGTTATTCGGTTATCTGTTGATGTACAGAGGTTTAGCCCTTTAACCCCTAAGAGTGATTACTAACTATTTCCCCTATCAGTATCACCCCTAAAATAAACATTGAGGTCATGAGAATAAAGGAAATGATCACCAAATAAAGATGCTCTCGATTGTTAAACAAACTCTCTTTGTCAGTACCATAGGAAATGTATAGAGAGCAGTATGGAGAAAATGTATACTGATGTTAGGGTGTAAAGGATTAAAGAACTACGTGTATGAGTATTTTCAATTAAAGGGAGCTTAAGACAGCATACACCATGAATATCCAGGGATACTGAACCAGATGCTTTTTTAAAAAGTAATTAATTATCTGGTCTATGATTATGTAGTCTAAATAGTTTCCCTTTCTTCTCTTAACGGCAATCTGTTGAAAGTAATTTCATGAAAAGACGCTTTAAAAGGCCTAAGAAGGCAAAAAAATACCACTCGATTAAGATTTCATTTTACTTTTTTAAGATAATCAGACCGCGATGTGATTCAGATATGCAATTTTCAGGGCCTGGTTGTTCAAAGCTGGGTTAAGTTAACCCAGGGTTAGTGTGAAATTTGATTCATTTTCTTTCTTTTTGTCCACAATTTGATGATTAGATGGTCTAAAAAGAACAAGGAAAATGATCGCATAAAAGGCTCTTGAGTAAAGAAATAAAAAAACATGAATTAAAAATTTAACCCCGGGTTAGTGCTAATCGGCCTTTGAACAACTGGGCCCTGAGCTTTATTCATATCCCTCAGAGATTCTGTTTGTATCATGTCAGTAATTATCAACCACAGACACATATGTGGTCTGCCTGTGTATAGACAAGAGAAAAATAATGGGACCATTATCTTCTCTCGCTGTGGAGTATGTTAGCTTCTTCTGGTGGCCGGAAGACTTTCAAAAAATCAAGAGCAATATGGCAATGTTTCATACACCTAACCAGAAGAAACTTATCTGTAATTTTCTCCTCACTAGAAGGAAATAAGCTTTAATTAAGTGCGGCTGCATTTATGATTGTTCTCTTTCACCAGACGTATTTGTCAAGAGGGAAAGATCAAACACTGGCAGCGGATCTGAAGGTGATGATATATACGCCACTCTAATAAAGTGCGGTACCACCGCCAGTATCTTTCTTCTTCAACCCATCGACGCCTCAGCACCTTCTTTCCATGCCCGTTTCAGGTCCATTTATGAGATGGGTTAGATAGTACATTTGTATTTTTAGTCACAATTGGCAATTGTTATCAATTGTTGGAGTAGCCTGCAATTATCGGAAAGACTATCGTTTCTAAACAACATTTCAAACTAATTTCTTTTAATTTAGAGGAAGGTGATTGATCAGTGAACATTCCAAAAACTCAATTACGAACAAGCGTTTCAGCGACCACAAATGAAATGAAAGAATTTATAAAATCTGCGTTTTCCAATACCGCTTCTGCCAACGGAGCACTGGCTTAAGCGAAAAAAAACGCTGGAGGCCGTCATTTTCATCTCTTGCTCCCCGGGGTGTTTATTCGTCTTAGACAATCGAGAACCCGGAACAGACAAACTCATAAAATGTTTCTTCCGGCTTGAGTTCTGTTTTCGCATGCTTGACCTCAAAAAGAAAAAAATACTTTAAAAAGATTTTCAATAAAAACTGGTGTCTCGATGTAGGCCGCAAGTCTAATACCGTGACTCATTCCTCTCTGTAAGATCTCCAGCAACCTTATCATTCCTTCAAAATGACCGTTGAAAACTCAAGACTGACTCGTCTTTTAACGCCATTTGTAATATGTTATCGTTTTGGCTCATGCTGAGAATGCGAAGATTAATTCTATAGTGGTCGGAAAACGCAATCATGAAATTTTTTTATCATTTTAATGACTTGTCATATAACTGTGCAGAGTCCTGACTTATAGCTTCTAATTACTTTCCAGGAAAATATTCAGAAACCAAATGGCTCAATCTTGAAAACGGTACGTTGAATTTTTGTAGTTCGGAACCCTAATTAACCGGTCGTCGATAAAACAGAACCATGTTTTCATTACCTACTTAAATACATAACTTCTTGTGGGTCACCACTAAAAATGTAAAGTTAATCAAGCGAAACTGCAAACGTACATTAACCAAAGAAAGGAGGGGGGAGGGAAGGCGAAACTGCATACAACCTGCATGAAAGGCTTTCCGCTATTTGAAAATTTCCCGCAGATGCACCGAAGTAATAATCTATCTGCGAATGTTTTGGGTCGAACATTGGTATAGGGTACTAAAGCGGCTTTTAGCAAATACCATAACAGTTTTCATTTCCACCCCCCCCCCCCCTTTCCCACCCCTCTCGTCTCTCGAGCTCCATGGTTATTGCGTTCTTTTCGTTAAAGACAATATCGTCCATAAATACCCGGCGACATGTCTTCACCTCAAATGTCTGTTTGGAATTACTGGCCTGGATGTTCGCGCGTGTGTATGTTATTGCCACGCGCGTCGCGTAAAGTCATCATTGAAAGGAAATTAAGATAAGCGTATTACTAATAAGCAGATAACTGGAGTAATTGGCTTAACTTGTTTGGCCTGGTTGTTTTTTAAGCGCTTGAGCGGATGTGATTCAACTTTGTTTGGGGCATCGATGGCATACCTTCAGTCTCCAACCTGTTGTGAAAAATTTCGATCGTAATTATTACAAGAGTGAAGATAGTCATCTGTTTTGACCCTCTACAAGACTCTTAGGATTTATGATGTACAGATAGTCATAGCAGTTTTTTTTTAACTGATACACAAATAACACTGATAAGCTTTATGTGTCTAAATACTGGTCTAAAGTTTCCGTGCAGCTTTCAGTAATTCTATATCTAAGTTCTCACTTCAATACTAAGGGATTTATTAGCGTTAAGCTGTCTCGAAAATGATAAATTTGCAGACATGGTATCTCGTAGCGGCTCAAATATCAGTTGAATTCGATCTCTTTTTCATTCTTGTGCTCTCTTTTCCTCGGAAAGTAAAGGAAAGAATGTGAAGAGTGATTCTGAATGCCATTATCGACGGATGCTTTATTGTCACAAGAAGTGGAGAAAGATTATTGTCAATCGCCGTAGCATGCTGAGAATCGTTATTTAACCACCATGTTGATGGACGGACATTTCTCAGTTTAACAACCTTTCGTCCTGTGTAGGATTTGAAAAAAACTAAATTACGTATAACCCAATAACATGTTAGGTTTTTTTTAGCTTGGGAACGGTGTTTTGAAATTCTTCCTTAAAAATCAGCAATTTCCGAAAAACTCAAACTGAGAACCCTTCACTACGGAAATGACTACAAACAGATGTTTCTTGTTATGTATTGTGCAGACATCTCACGGTACGCTGAAAGTGTTGTTAACTCGAAGTTCTATTTCTCATAGACGGGGTGCCCGTTGGTCGTCTTCAAGTAATGATGTCATACTCAGACACTCCAGATGCACCTGTAGCCCCGACTACGCTCAAGAAACGCTCCATATTGAAAAGATTTTCTTCAAATTCAAATCTTTAGCTCCGTCTGCAAAATATATGTGGGGTAAAGACTGTTATAATATTATGCGTTGTGCACGTGGAATGAAAGCAATGGTCAAAGGAACTTAAGTTTGAGACAAATAAAAAGAGCACATTTTGATTGAGAGTTGTAAAATTTGTTGTCAATTTTTACAATGAAAAATATTTCGAGTGGCCACTAAGAACTAAAATTAAAACCATGGAAAGAGGGGGAAAGTCTGGTTGCATTAATTTGTTTGAAGGACGGTTTGGTTTGAAGGAGTTTTATTGACCAATCACAGAGTGAAGTGAATTTATGCCAATGCAATCCCGGATTACCATGAACACTCATTTGATGATAGAACAAATTTTCAACTGAGTGTAGAAAGTAATCTCGGATTGTTTTTGTTTGCATTATTTCGCCCTGTGATTTGTCAAAAAAACCTCGCACCACCCTCTCGACCAATCAAATACAACCCTAAAACAAGTCAAGACTCGGTCGCTCACGTTTTCCTGCGCTTTAGGCAGTTTGGCAGTCATGATCCTCTTTGGTTCATTTCCTTAATTCTGATTGGCTGTTGTGACTACGTTGGTTTTGTTTTTACGACTCTCAATCGAAAAGCGCCTCATGATACAAATCATACACCGAGTGCACAAGGCGGGTCATTAGTTGTACACTGGGGAAACGCAAATTTTTCCAAGTGTTTAATATTTTCTTATTAAAGGGGATTCAAAGTAGAATTTGTTTTATATATTGAGCTATATAGACACACGTATTTTATAGACAAAAAGCAACTCTAGTGCAAAAACGTGACATCCAAGCCTCTTGAAAACGCGTAGATAGCGATTCATAATTTTTGCAATATGTTTAATCGAAGTTTGAAAATATGCAAAAGGCCTGCCATTTTGATACCGCCGAAAGATATCATTGAGAAAATCATAAATCGTGATATGACTATAATTGTTTGATATCAGGTCTTATAATTACAGCAGGGACACCGAGCAAATTCAGAATGGTACTGTACGGTTATGTTCATATCTTTCGTTATGATAAGCGATCTAGAATGATTCTGATGTTTATTCATCTTTATTGTGAATAATTAATTTAGGAGATTCTTTAACATAGTTGTATAGGGTATAACCCAACAATATGGAGGTACTTTGGAATTCGAATGAGGGTTTTTATTCTTAATATCTTTCTTTGCCTTAAGATCTAATAGGCAGAACAATAGCCAAAAAATGATGTTAAATTCCCATTAAGAACTCATACCTGCTCCCACACGTTATGCGCATGCCGAAGTCTAGGAGAGGAGCCTTAAGAGACCGTGAACACATCCAGCCATGCGTAAAATTCTCCCTAAAATGAACATTCAATTTTTCCACCTCTTCCCTAGTGTTGCCTTCCTGACTGCCTAACGTCCCTAAAATTATTCTCTCTAAGTAGTTACCATTTGCCTTTATTTCGCTAACTGCTCTAATTGAGTCGTGTCGAAGAAAACATACCATAGTGGAAAACTACTCCTGTTCAGCCCCACTCCTTAACATCAGCAACAGGGAAGTTCTCTTCAACCCAGCTTCCCACGCGCTGTAGAGTAACCTTATCAGAAAATGATAACGTTCCGAAACTTAAAGGGCCGCTTATTTAAACGAGATCGAACCCAAACCGCGGTTATACGCAAGAAGTGGGCCTTGGTGATTCTCCATAAGAGGGTTGATTTCATTTAAACAGATGTCCGTCTACTTTAAGGTTTCGGCCTGTTGACACTGTTCAAAAAAATTTGATTCTTAGATAAAAGGTTCGGCTAAATTGAAGATGGCTTAGAACGCGGTTTTGTTACACGACGACTAAACTTTGTTTAAATAACCGGCCCAAATTATTGGAAGAGTAATTGAGATGCACAAGGGTTATACCTCATTTGAAAGATAACAAAAACAAAGGCGGTGATTATCCATGTTTTGTTTATTCATTCATTTATTTATTGATGTATTCATTTTTTCTGAAGCATTTAACCAAGCCGAAATTCAGTTTCTCGTAATTTTATTGGATGATTACGTGCTCATAGCCAGCCCAGTCAGTTAAGCGATAGGGGGAACACGGAGTGGGATTATTCAGCGTTAACGAATCTGGTTGCGTATTTTCAATTTGCAAGGGCCTTGGAACAAAAGTTTATATGATACTTTCATTGAGAATCTATGCTAAAAAATGTTAAGGTCATTGGTCTCTTATCAGTGGAAAATACTTCTCTAATCACGCCCGAGAAACATACCTTTTTCAGCTCCGGAAAACTGATTTTATCTCGACACAGGTTAGAAAGTATTTTGAGAATGTCGTCTGCTGAAATGGTAAAGGTCTTGAAATCGATCCGTGTCAAACAATTATGGTAACTAATACCACTTGAAACATTTGTAAAAGAAACCCGTGTCAGGATAACATCTTGTGATCTGTAAATGTTGCAACATTTCAACTTAACTGCACTCTAAATAGCTCGTTAGCACTCTAATTAAGGCTTTCTGAGTTTGTGGTAACGATCATTTGATTTGAATGGACTCCACGAATACCATATGATAGGAATAACAGATTTCTTTATTTAGCACTTCGCTTGTTTGAAGCTTAACGCTAAGTAATAAGCGCCGGACAGTCTTGTCAACGACTGGGTATCGCTGAAAGAGGAATTTATTCATATTTGATCGCTAGAACCGATGCTATAGCCATCATTGAACTATTTTTGAATTTCACTGTTATAAAATTGTCTTCATTCGGTACCCATATACACTGAGTGGCCGCGTGGATACCGTGTTCACGAAGCGCGCCAATGTAAACCACACAAGCGATCTTACTTTCGCAATCCTTCATTTTGTGAACGCAGGTTTTAATGTTTTGGCTCAGTTCCAGACACCATTGTTGGCAAGATCGACTACAAAACTGCTTGTCGTGTAGAAACGCTTGTAATTCCTCCCGAACACATTCTTGTATCATGTAGTTTTCGTTCTTCGGCTTGATCAGCCGCGCGCGGCACAATTTTTGTGGCAAAGCGTCCAAGTTCTGCGAATCATCCTCTGGCAAAGGAACGTAAAATATGTCCGGGTTGTGAAACTTGTGCAATTTAAGTACCGGGCGCGATGGTTTAAAAATTACTGATCCGGAACTCTCTTTCCGCACATTTTTAAATTGAGCGGATCCCTCGCGCGTTCCACGAGGCGATGGCAATTTCCCTTCGTGATCTACAGAGGCCACTTTGTTGTTTTCATGGGATGGACTATCAACCTTTTCCTCGCCAGCGGCCCCTGGTTTTGAACTTGTTTTAATTGCGACTCGTGGATCGTCCATTCGCAAAGAATGAATAAATTTTTTGTCTAATTCATCGAATATATTCCGTCTAGTTGGCTCTGGGGTGCGAGGCGTGGAAGTTTCTACAGCTGGTGATCCCACTTCCAACACATGAGCAGGCAGTGAAATCCTTCTAATTTTTCGCGTTTCTTTGACGGGTTTTAATTCCGATAAGCTGTGTTGATGTCCTCTGTCTTTCGATGAGCCCTTGTGAAAAATGTGGAATTTATCATCGTCGCCATAATGGGCAAAACCGTTTCCGCTTGGACCGAGAGTTTTGGGTGCCGAGTTAATCCGTAAAATTCTGTGTTTTCCACTCGGGCCTGTTATTCTTCGTATTCGAGATGAGTTATGCGAAGATTTTCTGCTGGGCTTGAGAAGCCACTGAGGAAGAGAAATCCGTTTAAATCGCCTCGTTTTATGTTCTGTACTGCTGGTAATAGCAACAGTTTTTTTGCCATTAGTTTCCTCAGGTAAGGGTGAACTTGTCGCGCCATTGTTAGCTTCCACAACAACAGTCGGATCACCACAGCTTTTATATCGTATATTCTCTACAGTTCCCAAGTCTTCTTTTAAACCACACGAGGCCACGGTTACAACCTGCGATTTAAATACTTCTACTTCATAGTATTCACTGTCGTTGTTCTCGGCCAGCGTGGATGAGGAATCTTCTTCGTTGCAAGCGGATGACATTTCTGTTGCGTGGGGCGTGTATTGGGTTAGTAAGAATACGCGACTCATGTCTTGGATTTCGTCGTTTCTGAATATGTTATCACAGGCGCGCTTGGATCCGCTTATCTGACCACGAGTGTATTTATCGCTCTAGTACGGCGGGCTGCATTCTTAAACAGCTCCAAGCCATTTCCGAGGCAATAAACCATTAAACTCATGCAAGTTCAAGATGAAAGACATTCCCAAGGGTCATTTTCAGTTTTCATCTTGCTCAGTGCAATTGGTTTTAATAAACAACAAAGATGTGTGTGGCGCTAGTCACAAGCTTGCTATTTAAAGATCATCGTGGGCTCTCAGAGGAAATATATTACGTAATTGACACCCAAATGACGCTTGACCCAATGACCTGGGATTTTTATGGCCCTAGTACAAGTCATATCGATTTTCAACCAAAACAAAAGTCTCTCAAGGCGATTAGGGAAATGATTGTCGTGTTTAATGTTCGTGACTCATTCTGTACCCGCGCGCACCGTTATGAGTCAATTCGCGATCGTAACAGGTGACCCTCCACCACCACGCATGCAGTTCATGACATTTGCACATTTGTAGAAAATGAACTTATTCGGTTGTACGTACAATACAAAAATTGCCAACGCGAACAGAAAATAAACAAAAAGAAAAACACATTAAATCAAGCCGATTTACTTTGGCTGAGTGGGTCGCCGACGTAATCTGCCGGCCCCAGACGGACCCATGGCGGCGCTTTCTGTTCTAGTCTGGGTAGGATGTTCAAACCAAGATCACACAGTTTGACAATTTTAACAAGGGGCATTCTTAACGATGACTTGAACTTGCGCGAACACTACAAACAAGGGGAGAGGAATGCACCTGAAGTTGGTATGCAGCTTTTCTACAGTTATCTTTTGACCGCTATAGCAAAGCACGCGAATTAAGGAATTCCGTTTGATGCAGTATGCTTCACATCCATTCTTAGGATGTCACGGAGCGTTGGAGACATCCTAAAATTACTGCTAAAAAGGAAACTACGTATTATGTAGAGAGTAAAATTAAGTTAAGGGTTAAGGTCTTGGCCTTTGGTTGGATTCTTTGAGGTGAGTAACAGGGTTATTGGCACTTGTTCGAGGTCAATTAAGCAAAGTCTATGACAAATGGGAACAAGATAGGTCAAGATGATGTCACATACCGAGAATTCAGAACGTAGCTTTATAATCAATGCCGACATTTTAGATCAACTGAGTGTTGAAAGTAATACAACATTGTACCACTATAGTTTTGTGATTACATCAGTCTGCTATTGGTCTAGAAATTCCCGCCACTCTCTCAACTAACCAGACGCATGTCCACCACACAAGCAATGTGCGTACCTTATTGATACCCACTTTCGGGAAAATGGCGAGACGGTATATCCCGAGGGTTTTATTTTCGCGATCGCAATAGGAAAATATGAAAAAAAAAAAAATTAAATTTCGCGACTGGAGCGTTCTCAATTTCATTTTAGTTTTCAAAGTGACAACTTGTGACGAGTGTACGAAAGTTATTCTAAAGAATTGGTGCGCATCAGATGAAGGTGATAGCTAGATTCACGTCTCCATGTGCGAAAATTACGTCATTTGACAACAAAAGATTCAAAATAGAACTTAACAGTGAGACCAGTTAATAATTTGTGTGTTTGTCAATCATATCCTGTATGTGATGTTTTTATTACATGTTGATCATTTTTTGCTGTGATTTGAATTTGATATAGGGATTTAAATTCGCCAGGAATCTCAAATTTTCGACTTTTTTACAAATTAGACCCGCGAAATTAAACGTTTTAGGTTTTCATTACATTTCTACCTGTACGGATGGATAATGCGCCTGTCTACAGTAGTTGTGGTCCTGTTTTTGGTCTTTTTGAGCTAAACTGGCCTGTGAAATCATTTCGCTGGGTCCTTCTTCTTTGTCACTAAGCTATAAAACCCGTAAGATAAAATACACTCTTCAATAAAGAAAGCAATATCCGAAGAGAGAGAGGGGGGGGGGCGGGGGGGGGGGGGGGGGGGGGGGGGGGGGGGGGAAAGAGGGAGAGAGAGAGAGAGAGAGGTAAAAGTTAAGTGGGAATTGAGTAAGCTGCAGTGAGTACAGAATAATCGTGAATCAGTGTCAACTTAGATTCCTAACTGACCCGCTGATGGCAAAGGAGCTGGAGATAACGTCTATCATATGTTTTTTATTAGCCTTGATTCCGGCCTGTTCCAGGCGTTTAGTTATTAAAACGAAGCGCGATAGTAAACGGCGTGATAGTAGCAAAGGAGTGAAAAAACGAGAGAAGTTTGGGTCGAGTCGCGTAATGTTCTCAACATGATCTCGAGACCGAAATAACGATTATCGTTATCATGTTGAATGTTCTTCACCCGAGCCGACTCGACCCAACCTTCCTCACTTTTTCACTTCTCCGCTGCTTTCTCACCGTCTACAATTTCGTTCCGTTTTACGAACTGAACGCCTGCAACAGGCTACCCTCTTTGGTTTTTTTTTTCTTTTTCGACGGAAGGTTATTTTCGTATAGAATACTTTGTAGTAATTCATGATTTATACTTTCAAGCGCTTCGTTGCTGGACTTCTGCATGTTGGAATACCTCTTTCTGTGAGAGTACTGCGCATTAGAGATTGATGGACTTGTACTCAATCTTCACATCACCCTCGCTTCTGACCCCACATCCTTCCTTCGCTATGTCCACACAATCAATATCACTTTTGAGAAACTCACCAGTATGGAACTTGCTGCTCATGTATTTTTTTTTGATAAAATAGGGTGAGCGGTTTCGAAAATACGATGGTCCGTTGTCGTTAAATTTCCAGTTTCGACTGCTTAGCTTGAAGTTGGTGTCCAGGTTATGCTGGTACGAGGGTACCAAGGAAGGGAGGGATCCTGATCCTATTTCACGCACGAATTTGAGAAAAATTCACGCGTCACGAAATGCTTCAGCCCAATGTTCTACACAGGATATCCAAATATTTATATATACTTTGGCACGCGTTTGTGGTTCTTGAAAGGGGACGCGTTTCGAAAAGCACCACCACCATCAAAGTTTTATGACCATTTGCTTCGTGCACGTAAGCCTTGCGTTGGATAACGGCAATTATGACTCCTTGTTGTTTGGAATCAAGTTCACTTTTATCGGTACGGATCCGTCTTTTCCAAGCCTGACTTCTGTGGAAATCTTAAATGTATACAAAGGTATAAATTATTTCTCAATAGCGTATCTGTCTTTGAATAATCTACTATAAAGAATGACGAATTCCACCAATCGTTCTAATCCTTGAGGTGATTCCTCAGTATTGCACTGCACATCCTGTATTGCGTATAAAATCAGATAATCGGCTGAATAAGCGCGCACATGCCGTGCACAATACCTTGTTCGGTATTGTTTTTCAATAAATGGACCAGGCAAAGAGGTACGATGCTCTTGAAGGAGCACAATGACATATTTATATGCATATTTCTTGTGTACCAGTAATCCCCTTTAAACGGAAGAAATTTAAAAAATCAATTTCCACCTACCTAAAAATGTACCGTTGAACTGATGAAAGCACGCGCGTGATTAGCGCCAGTACAGGCATAAATAGGGTAAGTTTGGCCCACCACATCTTTTAAACAAGCACGGTGACCTATCTTCTTAATTGTATTTTTCGCCACAGACTTTGGTAGGGAACCTTTAAGGAAATTTTAAAAAAATTGTTCGATAACTTTTTTTTTTTTCTGAGTAATCACCCTAATAAAACTCAAAGCTTCAGCTCAGCTGTAAACTCAAAACTTCACTCTCACATATCATTTCCGACACGACTTCATAACTGATATTAGTATGGATGCTTAGGAAACATAAAGAGAACCAGGTGTCTACCGTCAAGTAGAACCAGGTGTGGTCCGTACCTCCCATGAAGCCCTTGTTGCGAGACTTCGTGATGCACACATGGAGGAACTTTTTGTCAGATGACTCTCTGCTAACAATGTTGTCAGCTTCTCCTTCCTTTGGTATAAACAGAAATTCACCCGCGCTTGTTGTATCCAACTCTAGGACCTTTCACGAGGGAGCTCTCGTTCATCTTTGCAGTATTTGGAGAAAGCGGTGGCTTAATTATGTATTTTCGGAGATCTTGCCATGTGACCTGATTTCTTTTCTCAGGATGCTCTTGAAGTAAGACTGCCGCAGACAGTTACCTCTCTAAAAACTCTCAAAAACTCAAAAGAATGTTACGTTTGTATCTTACGTACGTTTAAGATTCCCTTTCATTCGACTGTTACGTTAGTACCTTGCTCACGTTTACGATTTTCTTTGAATGGATTGTTACGTTTTATCTCGCGAAAATGTAAGTTTCTCTGTCATTGGATTTTTACGTTAGCATCTCGTGCACCTTTAGGATTCTTTTTCTTTAGATTTATACGTTAGTAGCTCGTGCACTTTTAGGATCCTCATTTATTGGATTGTTATGTTAGTATATCGCGCACTTTTAGGATTTTCTTGTTCGATTGTTACATTAGTATGTCGTCTAATCTGAGAATTCTCTTTCATTCGATTGTTACGTTTCTATTTCGTGCATTTAGGATTCTCTTTCATTCGATTGTTACGTTTCTATCTCGTGTACTTGGGGTCCTCTTTCATTCGATTGTTACGCAAGTATCTCGCGCACTTTCAGGATTCTCTGTCATTCGAGTGTTACATTATTTAGTACCTCGCACACTTTTAGGATTTTCTTTCATGTGATTCTGTTTCATCCGATTGTTACGTTAGTGCCTAGCACACGTTAAAAATTCTCTTTTATTGGATTATTTTCTTAACATCTCGCCCTTTTTTAGGATTCTCTTTTTATTTCGATTGTCACTTTAGTATCTTGCAATCCTTTAAGATTCTCTTTTATTCGTTTGCTGATTTAGTATGTGGCGCATGCTTTTAGGATTCTCTTTCATTGGACTGTTACATTAGCATGTCGTCTACTCTGAGAATTCTCTTTCGTTCGATTACGTTTCTATCTCGCGCACGTGCGGTTCTCTTTCATTCGATTGTTAAGTTAGTATCTCGTATACTTAGGATTTCCTTTCATTTGTTTGTTACGTTAGTATCTCGTGTACTTAGGATTTGTTTGTTACGTTAGAATCTCGCGCACTTTAAGGATTTTCTTCAATCAGATTGTTACGTTTGTATCTCGCGCACTTTTAGGATTTTCTCTCATTGGATTGTTACGTTTCTACCTCGCGCACTTTTAGGATTCACTTTCATTGGATTGTTACGTTTGTATCTCTCGCACTTTTAGGATTCTCTTTCATTCATCGGCAGAAATACTGGACAAGATGGCGGCCGCGCTTTCGTCTATAATGGCGTCCAAATAATATAAGAAACTGTATGGAAATTTGTAAAATTTCTAAAATATAACAATCAGGAGCTCATGGTCCCGTCTGCTCTCGATCGAGACATATTCAGTACTGATTCTGCTATTCATCAAACCTCACAGAGACTCGATAAATAAAAACCACCTACTTCCCGAGCCAGTTCTTTTGTCATTGATTATTTACCTAGGTCGCCATACAGTTCTTCAAAATCCGTCGTTCTCCATCCCAAACACTCGCCTATTACAGGAAAGTGCATCAATAAAGTCTACTGCTCTCGATCGAATTGACTGCTACAGAGTTCGAATCGTCCAAATATCCTGTAAAATTGCCATTTCCTCCCATCAAAAAAGTTCCCAACGCGCCAGAATATCCCTTATTTTCCATGTTGGGTAAGTTACGAGACGCCATGTTGAAAGCTATGACTGAAATAGTTAAACACGAGCAACGCTGATCTTCGAATCGTCGGCCATATTTGTTTATGTTCTTGCAGGGAAATAAATTAGTTCTCGGTTCTTTTTCGGAATAAAAATATACCAGGCATTGAATGCAAATTCAGTAGTCTTAGCGCGAAAATTAAATTAAAGCAAATCAAAATTCTGACATCATGTCATCGCTCTGCCTCAAAAAATCCCAAAGATTTACTTGCAGGTCTTCTTTTCTTTTTCTTTTCATCAAATAGAGGATCTGCGGTGCTAAAATTGTATAAGTCTTGGTACGAAACACCCTTCTTTGCAGACCGAGCCGTGATCGCCGGCATATTGAATTCTCTTGATATTCTATTGTTCCGGAGTGTAATACGACATACCGCTGATAATTGTTAGCGGGCTCGAAATGTCCCTGATTTCTGGCGATGGGATAGTTACCAGTTCGGGCCATAACCATTTCTGGATATCGGTTTCGAGCTTTGTGATTGGGTGAGATCAAAACCAAAACAAAGCAAATTTGGCCGAGAGGTGCTGGAAACAAGAAGAAGCTGATTTTTTTTTTTTTTTTGTGGCGGCCATGTTGTAATGCGGTAGTAAGCCGAAAAAATTTCGGCAATAAGGACTGGACGTAAGATACCATTAAAAATATTCGTTTATTTCAAACATTCAACATGCATGTCCCCGACATTCTCGCATTCTGGAAGAGTAAAGCGGATTCTTTCTAGCACAAATTCTTTGTAAGGCTGTGGTCCTTCCACCAAGAGCGTCACAGGAATAAAAGCTCCTCCGCCAGCCTGTTTGTATCTGGAGAACTTCTGGGTAGAGCTTGGCCTCGATGTTACTGTCCGTTGATTTCCCTATTTTGGGTTACAAGAAAACCAATTAAATAAGGTTGAACCAAATAACGCGCACTGATAACAATTGGGACGAGTGAGGTGTGAGATCGCGGAATCGGGACAATTTCATTTCATTTTCACAACCAATTAAATAAGGTTGAACCAAATAACCCGCACTGATAACAATTGGGACGAGTGAGGTGTGAGATCGCGGAATCGGGACAATTTCATTTCTCTCCAGTATAGGTCGAGGAAAGACAATATCTTGCTTCTCTCCGATTTTAAATAGACATTATCAATTTCAGTCCATCAAACCTTTACGAAAAAGTAACAGTAAAGCAAGAAAACAGTAACTTACCCTTCAATTCCTGGTTATTTTGCCACATCGAAGCAAAGCATGCAGCTGTATGTTTAGAAAGTGCTGAACCGTGCCGATCTGCTGCCCTTTGACATCTCCTAAAGTGTATGTCTTTCTCTGCGATCTGCTGAAAATCTGGACTTCTCGTAGAGCCTCTGGAATGCGTTCCATTTCTCGTGGAAGAAGACAAGCCAGTACATGCGAGTCATACGTGTTGTCGTCTTCACTTTGAATAACAAGCGGTGTTCCACGTGGAGCTTTGATCTTGAAATTATGATACCTGGAAAATAAACGCCAATAAATACATGAGTGGGATAAAATAAAATCAAGTAGTCACAATCTATATTAAGACGAATACACATGATCGAATTCAATGCAAGAGAATCATACAAGGTATTTTGCGCGCTATTGATCGATTCGCGGGAGAATCTAGGTCTCAGAACACTACAAATTCGGTCCTACAGCTTTTAGTCAGCAATAATATGTCCTTTACAATTACCCTTTGATTTGATCACCCTGTATAGAAAGTTTGTTTAGGTAATCACTGCAAAATGTGAAAGCACGAGCGGTGTTTCTAAACGAGTTTCACAATTACAGACAAGTCCCTTGTGGTTTTAGACGAAAATTTCACTCTCATCAGTTCGTGTAGTTAAACTCCAACCTTTGTTTCCGGAATGCTGTAATAGAGACACTTCGGCAAGGCTTTCCACCAATGTGATTTCTTTACTTTCATCTTCATGCCGCTCTTATCGCACATTTCCCGGATACGATACCTGAAGATGTGAGAGCTCAGTGAACGAATACCTCTTTGTTTTATGTTTGCCCGAAGGAGAACTTACTCGCTGGATAATCACATTTATGTGTTAGATCCGTGGTTTCCTGAAATTATTTTTTAGTGTGCATTCGCCTTAGCTGAATGAATCTCTCTGATGTCAAGATCGACATTGATTCGAAATTTCATCCAGAGCTCCGATTGAAAAGATTCTTTGTTTGTAGCACTGACCCAGGTCCGTGGCAGATTTGTGCCACAAAGACGACAAAGTGTCTCGAGATACTGAATGTGTTCATCCATGCTGTTGGCTTGATCTGAAATTCACAATGTAGGCTTATAAAGGTCCGATAAATAATTGTCCTTTTACTTTAAATTGGCCGGCCACAACGTATGGTTAAAATTTATGGTTTACACGATACTCCGATGGTCTGAACTGACAAAGGAATCCGTCTGGTAGTTTGCACACTAACAGACTTTCAACATTTGTGCACTCGAGCAAAAACCTCGTGCACTCGATTGGAATTTTGACAAATTGGAAGCAAATTTATTCTAGTTTTTTAAAAGATATTTTTTAGGAATCAAAAAAAATGTTGCATACCTGAAAACCTCAACTAAATAGAGGTTATTCCTCGATCGAGCCCTTCGCAACATGGACCTCCACCCGACTTTTCATCTGAATTTTTCCTTCACGTCATCGCGATCACCATCAGTTCTTTGCTTGTTGTGTGTAACTGCTTGTCTTCTGTAATTTTGCAAGGTTTCATGGGATATGGGTAGGGAACCAAGTCACTAGGGCTCGAATAAAGTAATGAGTGAGTTTCCTCGATGTCCCACTACGACATCCATGTTGGTGACGTCATCAAGTATCCAGAAATGGTTATGGCCCGGACTGGTTACGTTTGTATCTCGCACACATTTAGTATTCTCTTTCAGTAGATTGTTAGGTTTGTATCTCGTCCACTTTTATGTTTTTTTTCTTTAGATTGTTACGTTAGTAGCTCGTGCACTTTTAGGATCCTCATAAATTGGACTGTTATGTTAGTCTTTCGCGCACTTTTAGGATTCTCTTTCATTGGATCGTTACGCTGGTATCTCGTGCACTTTTTAGGATTCTCCTTCAATGAATAGTTGTGTCAATATCAACGCCTTTTTAGGATTCTCCTGCATTTGATTGTTATTGGTTTGTGTATATCTCGTGCGCGTTTAAGATTCTCTTCCTTTTTCGTTAGGACCTTGGGGACTTCTAGGAGTTTCTCTCATTTGATTGTTATTGGTGTTGGTATCTCGTGCGGTTTTAGAATTCCATCTCATTCGACGGAAACGTTACTATTTCTCCTACTTTAGCATTTTAAACATAGATTTGAGATAAAAAGGTCGTTGATATCGAGGGAATCATTTATATCCTGAAGTAAACTCCCAATGAAGATTTTTACGATAAAAGCTATCAACGGTTTTCACGACCCTCTACATGATCTACTGAACGTGATCTAAGTGGTGATCTTGTCGAATAGCACTTTGTAAGGTATGTGCCACACCACGAGCTTGACTTCTGTTGTTGATGAATCTTGTTATATTAAGAAGGCTAAACTTCAGAATACCCCGCAACTTTGGTCCGCCTCACTTACATGTGTCGGGAGGCTCTGAAGATCGAGGCATAACACAATAGACGCTATTCTTATTCATTGACATGTAAATGAGTTGCGGGGTATTCTGAAGTTGCTCCTATTAAGAAACGTCGCAAACTCGTGGAACGGTGTGCGATTATCATAAAGAAACCTAACTTTACCTAGAATAGCGAAAGCTGTTGTCGCTGTTGCCAAGGAAATTTGAAGAGTTAGGAAAAGGATGATCACCACAAAGCTTTGAAAAACGTGGAAAAGGGGCGAAAGCTTGTTTTTAGCATGAGCGCTCCATTTCCCTACAAATCACTTTCGCGGGGTTGCGGACCATGCGTCAGGTAACTTGAAGGCCGCTTTCGTCACAAGTTATTTTATTTGAAATCTGTCCATAAATTTAGAGCTAGAGCTAGAGCTCAATTGAAATCCAGAAATCGAATCCCGAAGAGTGATTGGACTTTTGTATGTCGGCTCAAATGGTCAAACTGCTGGCTTCTTTTTCGATCCTTTCACTAGAGAATGAAAGAAAAATTACATAATCAGAGAGGAGCAAATGCTGTGACAAATGCGCGTGACAGATACGTGCCATTGCCGAATAGCGTTTTCTGTAGACACAGAAACAACAATATTAAATATCCTAAGTAAACTACAATAAGTGTATATTGATGATAATCAAGGTAAAAAATTTCCACACACCCCCATAATTCATTATGCATACAGTTCTTGGATAAAGAAAATGATGAGAAGAAGCATTATGAAATTATCATACTAAAACATAGAAATGGTCACACCATTTGAGTGGGACCCTTATGCTGTTCATAGATTTCTAGAGGTTATATCAGGCATATGTATTAAATCAGGTTATATACATATGCATTATTGACCAAGCATGAGGTCAAGATGGCTGAATCTTAGCTGCCCAGGTAAAATGTCAGGCGGGATATAGGCGGGATCCCAGCAATCCCACCCAGGATCCCAGGTGGGAATGGCAGGATCCCGCCTTAGGTGGTGGGATCCCACCTTTCCCACCTGGGATGAAAATTTGATCCCACCTGGGATCCCGCATTTAATGCGGGATTCCTGCATCCCACCCGGGATCCTAGGTGGGACTTATGCATTCTACCCGGGATCCTGGTCGGGATTTACATATCCCACCTGGGATTCTTTATCCCAGCTACGAAAATATTGTTTTGCTGTTTTTATTCTTACAAAACGTTTTTGTGAGAGTTCCAATACTTATGGATCATCCACACACTCCGCAAATATTTGGCATGCAGACAAGACAGAGGTGGTCACTGTTCCCTTTGAGAAAATACACCTTTTAAATGACTTCTTCAATTTGCTTTATTTGAAACTCTGATCTGAAAATATTTTTAAAACAAGACTTGTTAGTAGTGAGAAGTACAAACCGAGTTTCTTTTCATAACTTAATTTCTTAAATGTCCCAATCACTGGACCTCCTAAAAAATATTACTTCTTTATATTTTTGGTGCAAAATACAATTCCTTCTTTACATACAAATGAAAAGTACAAGTCACAGTTCAATAATAACAGCTCTAAAGTTTACTTGTTGTTCTTCTCTGTGTCAGAGATCAACAAAATTTTTCTATACCTTGTAGGTCTGGTATAAAATTGTACTTGTAGTATAAAATGACAACCTTGTATCTTCGTTCTCTCCACCCCTTTCCAAGCTCAGTAACGCTTCGGACTGTGCATAACCATTTGCAGACGAGAATTCCAATGCACCTCTGTAATCGCATGTAGTTGCTTCTGTCTCTCGTGCAAATGTTTTCTCCGTTATGAGACGCACTTGACTCTGTTGGCACCACTGCTAGTTCACTGGAAAGACCGACTGAGGAATCGAGATGGCTAACTGTGTTGAAACGTGTTGCTGAACGCTTGTTGTGGTCAAGCCTTGTTGATTTGGGTACTGGTACACTGTGATCATCTAGGTATCTCTTATACTTACTAATGTTATTGGCTTGTGTTGTTTCTCACCTTCGCCGTGAACATAACTCAAGTGGGTTTCGAGTCTTTCTTTCCTCGAAAACTTTCGGCCACAAATCGTGCATTCTTGTTCGATTCTTGTCGATTATTTCTACATAGAGTGAATTCACATCATTATTTATGTCATCATCAAAACATGAATCCAAGGTATCTACCATCTAAGAAAGGAGAACCGGTCAGAAGAGACAGAATAATGTTGCGCGCTTCTCTTGAGACTGCAATGGGTCAAGCCAGCGGATTCTCTTTGGTAAAAGGTCCACGTGATCATGCCCGTAATCGGAAACAAAGAAAACTCTATTTGGCGCTCATCTTTGAATGTACTTTTCATCGGTTAACCGCTCTTGCTTCAAGTTGTTTCTTTTCCCAACTGTTTTGCCTAATATAACACTTCTAAAGATTGGTTTTATTGTGGTTTAATGGGAAAACGAGAACAGCGTGAGTGTTTTAAATGAAAAGAAAGTCGTTGGCGCCGTGAACTTAAAAGAAGGGACAATTAACAGTTGACATATCGACTGGTTCAAACAACGATCGAGTGGCCATTTAAAGCTAGGATTTTTAGAAGTTTGTGGTGAGTACAAATTGCCATATTCGTTACGTGATCAAAATCTTATCAAAGAATAGAAATAACGGCTTGAATTAATCTTACCTAACACTCAGCGCAACTGAAACTCAAATAATTCTGAGAATCGAATTGGTCGCTTGCATACTGCAGTTTCCTAAGCTTACACTTTACAATGAAATAAATCTATGAGTAAGGTTTCAAGATTACTTTAGTCACATTTGGGAACATTCTGACCTTGCTTTGCTTTGAAAAATTCGACTGAAGAGACAGCAGACTTTCAATCAGTACCTTTGTCAAAATTTTGATAACATGAATTATTGAGGTTTTGTCTTTCTTTTATTCTTTGATACACAACAGCCAATTTTTTTAAACGTTGAGCCTTATTACACTGTAGATGGTCTGCTTAAATGATGAAGAAAAAGTAATATGCTGAGTTTTGCTGTTATTCTTTAAGAATGTTCGGTTAAGAAATTTGTTAATGAAACAAGTCAAACACATGCTGGTTCATTGCAAATAAATTATGAGATCTTTATCACATATAGTCTGTGTATTCATGTACTGTTTGAATCATTTATGATCAATAGCTTGGTAAGACAATGGGATCCCATTGGAGGTGTCAGTATGTTCTATAGCTAGTTGGAAAGTTTTGGACCCTCAGTGGATTGATGGGGTCTATAGCTCACCTAGAAAATTTTATCCTCTTAATTTTAAGATATCCTATCCAGTACATTTCATGAATCTGTGGTCTCCAGTGATAAACAGGATCCCTCAAAGGATTTTTCTGAAAGTGGGAAGCCATCTGTAATTTTATGCAGGGTCTAAACTGGGATTGGCAGGATCCCAGATGCAATCCCGCCTGGGATATGATTTCCCAGGTGGGAAACTATCTGAAATTTGAGGCAGGATCCTAAAACGGATTGGTGGGATTCTAGGTTTAATCCTGCCCGGGATGTGCTTTCCCAGGTGGGATGCTATTAGGAATTTAAGGCGGGATCCCAACTTCAATTGGCAGGATCCCATGTGGGATCCCATGCGGGATGTTCCATAATCCCAGGTGGGATCCCATGTGGGATGTTCCATAATCCCAGGTGGGATCCCATGCGGGATGTTCCATAATCCCAGGTGGGATCCCATGCGGGATGTTCCATAATCCCACCCGGGATGTTCCATAATCCCACCCGGGATGTTCCATAATCCCACCCGGGATGTTCCATAATCCCACCCGGGATCCCATGCGGGATGTTCCATAATCCCAGGTGGGATCCCATGCGGGATGTTCCATAATCCCAGGTGGGATCCCATGCGGGATGTTCCATAATCCCACCCGGGATCCCACCTGAAAAAGGCGGGATCCCAGGTGGGATTGGCGGGATCCCACCTTATATTTTTACCTGGGTGAGTTCTATTTTTTGCATCTTTATGGAAATTTTAAATTGAGTAGCTTTTACTACCCTATATAGCTCTGGACAATGGCAAGAGATTATAATCTTGTGACAACGGTTATCACTTTCACCCAGTCAATGATAAAGTCTGAAATTAATTTTTCTGACCAGGTGCTATTTAACTCTTTACACCCTAACATCATTATACACATTCTCCATACTGTTCTCTATACATTTCCTAAGGTGCTGGACAAGGAGAATTTGTCAAACAAACAAGAGCTTCTTTGGTTGGTAATCATTTCCTTAATTCTCATGACCTTAATATGTGATTCAGGGGTGATACTGTAAGGAGAAACGAGATGCTAATCACCCTTAGGAGTCAAAGAGTTAACAAATAGATTGCATGTTGCTGATCATCTGTTCAGTAATAGTTCACAGATGACATCAAAGTGTGGTGAGGAAAAAAGAGTGGCACATATGGTGTAACTGAGTGTGTGACTACAAACCAATGAAAATATGTAACTGTGCCATTATTCCTTATTGTATAAATTTCAATGGACATATTAATTAATGTACACCATCTTAATCCAAATGTCTTTATTTGTGATCATGAGAGATTGTTTACTAGTGGTGATAAATTCTATGATTAGGTTCCTGCAGTCTTAGCCCTTTAACTCCCAAGATCTGATTGTTAGTTGATTCTAGCTGCCACACATTTCCTTCAAATTTAGTTTTGAAAATTTGATGTTTGATCAATATACCTTTAAAACTCATATGTTTGAGTGTTCTCATGACCAGTTTCTTGAATGTGTAATGAATGGATTTATTAAAGGGTGAAGTTACATGTTAATCCCCTCTGGGAGTTAAAGAGTTAACCCTTTAACTCCAAAGATCTCATTGGTAATTCTCCTTACTGTCTGTCATACAGTTCTTGTGATGTTAGTTTGGAGAATTTGGTATTAGATCAACTATTAATCCCCTGACTAATATTTTTCTTTATTCTCATCACTTGTCTGCTTGATATTGTATTGATGTTGTAAGGAGAAATTATGTCTTGGCCACTCATGGGAGTTAAAGGGTTAAGAAATTTCAAGGGTTAGTTATCCCAAGAAGTGAAAAAAGGACTTGCATAGCAGCAGTTTATTCTCTTACAAAAGGTTGAATGACTTTGATGTTTCATTTCCGCCACATTACTCTGAGTGGTAATCTACAATCTACTTACCAATTCCTCCAGAGCAATGTTGGATGTCTCTCTTTTTTGTTTTGTTTTGGTTTTTTTTTTGGGGGGGGGAGGGTGTTATCTTGGGAACATTTTAATTTTGTAGGCTATGCCTTTGTGTGAGAAAAATGAACAATGATTTTTATTGTTGTGACTTCCTTATCTACATATTTCTGATAGCACAAGATTGTGTACTTCAATTGAAGCTTCCTGACATCAGTGAGCATGTATTGTCCTCTATACACTTCTTAAATTGCTGTCAAGAAGAATTTGCTTGACAAAAAAGAGCTTCTTTGCTTGGTAATCATTTCTTTAATTCTTGTGATGTTCAATTCAGGAATGATATTGTACATGGGAGAAGTTAAACACATGTCACTCTTAGAGGATATAATGCATATGGGTTAAGGTTCTGACAATCAAACAATGCCTTTTGCAAGTTTAATACTTGTCAATCTTCCTTAGATATTTGAGTAAGTTAGGGGCCACTTCTAACAAGCTTTATGCATAAAATCATATTTCTGTTTTCCAAGGACCATTAGCAGTCTGAGTCATCATAGCAACAGTTAAGAGCTTTATTGTTGGATTTGATGTAACAAAAGAGGAGTTACAACAACTTTGCTAGTGGTATGGCTCAGTGCTTTTTTTATTTTTATTTTCAGCTAAAAAACAGCAACTTAGTAAGAAGAAAACTACACTTTGGCTGTAAGAAAAAAACCAATACATACATGATAGCCAGGTACATTCTGTAGGAAGGTAATATGTGATTTAGTGATATGACTATACCTGCCCAGTTTTCTTGTGGACTCACTCTTAAAAAGTTGTTGCTGCTTTACCAAAAAAGACTTGATTGGGGTCTATAATTGGCCACAGAATAGACTATGGTGGAGAGGCCCATTGACCTAAAACTCTCCCTCCTTGGTATGGCAACATTTATCATGAAGTTGCCAGTTAGAACTAATTTGACAAAGGAATTACCAAAACTGGTGACTTCATGATGAAGCTAGATAGCTCCTCTCAGATGTGTTAATTTGATCAATCAATCGATAAACTTAAGTTAATCATGGGTAGTTTATCAGCTATTTACAAAAGGATCAAAAACTATTGACCATAACTATTAATTAAAATATATTTTTACTGCTTTCCCTGAATGCCGTGCCTTAGAGAGCTTTGCTGATTTCTCATATATTTTTCCTAACAGAAGGAAATATTTTTTTTGTTTGTTTTGTTTTTTTTTTTAAAAAAAAAAATTAACTTTGTATGACGTAATGACTATCCATTCGGTTGGCCCTCTTGGTTGTGCAGTGGGGACCAAATGAGAGGCCCTGGAGACGAGGTTGGCTTATAGGAAACGATTTGCGCTTGTGTTCTGAGCAATTCGTGGGGTAAGTATTTATCTATTTAGCTTACAAGTGAATCAACCCAAAACCTTAATTTCTCAGTCGAAAGAAAAAGAAATCGACAAACTCCGACGGTCATTTTTGGCAGACTCCGCGACGAAAACTGATTTTGTCTCGGTGTTCAATTTCAAGTCTACTAACAATTTTACAATCAGTACTCCAAAGTTCGTGGTACATTCAGACGTCGATAAACAAATATTTTGGCGATGTTTTTGTGATTTGAAAGAACCGGTCAAGCACCGATCGGCACTTGCTTTAGCTAATATCTCATGGGATCCTCTGGCGTGATGACGAGGCAAAGAATAATTATTCCATTTGTTCTAGCGGGTTCAAATACACACATTAATGACTACCACAGCCCTGCATTATATAATAATGGATTATAATTAAATTCAAATGAGCAATGAAGGGGTGATTAAAACAATTCTCAAGATGCATTTAGAAATAGGTAATGGAGAATCAAAGATCAGGAATAAGGGATCTAGCTGTTATTAATTTAGGGCTTGGAATTAGAGTCTGAAATTCGGAATTTGGATTTCGAAAATCTGCCAGAGGGAAATTAAATATCTTGAATTTCTAGAGTGGGTGTAGGAATCGAAAAATGAACTGATGGAGAGTGGAATCTGAGTCATATGAGGGTTGTCAGTAGTCCATTTTACAGTTACTTGCTTGGTTGCTAAGCCTTTGAACAGGAGTGAGGCTAAGGGTTACCTTATTATCATACAAACATTGCTGCTTTTTAAAGTTAAATTACCTTGTTATTGTGTCAACCCTTCACACCCTAACATCAGTAATCATATTCTCCATACTGTTCTCTGTACATTTACCAAAATGCTGACAAGGAGAATTTGTCAAACAATCAACAGTTTCCATAGTCTCTTGACATTAATGTGTGATTCAGTGGTGATATTGTAAGGAGAAATTAGATGGTAGTCACTCTTAAGGGTTAAAGGGTTAACTAGATACTGGTCTCTATCACAACAAGGTCCCCTTCAGCCTCACTCAAAATCAAAGGCTTGGCAACTATGTACACAACTGTAACATGGCCGAGTGGAAAGGGGAAATTTGTTGGAAATTATTTGGCAATCAAGCGTCAATATCACTCACAGGCAACCTCCTAAGCATTTTAACTTTTGAAGATAGGTTCATTCAAATTAACCCCCCCCCCCCCTTCCCACCTCAGTGCCCAGAGAAATGTTCAAATGCCCCACCTAATTACCAGAATTATTATCAATTTTTGTGTAAAAGGCTAGATCAATGACCATGACCATCTTGTGGAGGTTTCTTCTGAGCCATTCGCTACTGATCAAAAGTGAACTCCTTATCTTTAAATGCCTTTTTATAAAAAGATTAAAGACATATTCCACTGAAAAGACATGATGGTTCCAGTTCAAATTCTCCACCCCAGCCTGGCAAGGTTCAAATATCACCCCTCAGGGATGGTTGACAGTCAAATGCCCAAGAGTTTCTGGGGGAGAGATGTTGAAGCTTCAATTTGATAGGTGCATTACCTTGTGATCTTTAATCTGCAATGCTTTGCTGAGATGAACCTTCAAATGAATTGTATTCAATAATAGCTTATATATGCCATACATGCCATATGAGCACAATGATAAATGTGCAGAGTAAAATGTTCCTTGTGTAATTTTTACAGGTTAGGGAAATATGAAATACTGTAGCACTCGAGGAAAGGTGCAGGCTGAATCATTTGAGGATGTGCTATTCAGTGGCTTTACTAGTGATGGTGGATTATACATGCCTGAGAGAATTCCAGTTGTGGATGAATGCACACTGCAAAAATGGAAGAGTCTCTCATATATGGAGCTTGTGAGTGAAGTGACTTCTTTGTTTATCCCTCCAGAAGAAATACCACCGGAGGAATTAAAAGGTTTGCCAGTTAACCTTTTACATCCTGACATCAGTATGCATATTCTCTTGTACTGTTCTTCTCCTGTTCAACTTGATATCTCACTTGCGTGCTATCAAGTTGAACACTCAGAGAAAAATTCCATATCCATGTGTACCCATGTGTTATTCTCTATTTATCTATTTTTCTCGTGTTTTAAAACAGCACGGTTTGAGTGTAATTTTACACGACTATGACAGAATTAAGTCAATTGATGAAATAATTTTTTTTTAAATTTATACAATCTGGGAATTCTTTTTTGTGGACAGATCTCATTACCAACGCATATGCTGAATTTCAACACAAGGATATTGTGTCCCTGGCAGCAGTGAACAACTTCCATGTGTTAGAATTGTTTCATGGAAAGACATTGGCATTTAAAGATTTTTCTCTGGCATGTGTTGGGGCATTCATGGATTACTTTTTGAACAAGAGAAGGAAACATGTTATTACTGTAGTGTCAACTTCTGGTGACACAGGGAGTGCTGCCATTGAAAGTGTAAGGAAATCAAAGTGGGTTGATATCATAGTAATGTATCCTGAAGGACGCTGCAGCCAGATTCAGGAACTTCAAATGACAACAATTCTTGATGAAAATGTACATGTCATCCAAGGAGAAGGTTCATCAGATGACTTAGATGTACCAATGAAAAAGTGTTTTTCAGATGAAGCATTTGCAAAATCAAATAATCTTTGTGTGGTAAACTCAATCAACTGGTGTCGCATAATGGTACAAACAGTACATCTTCTATATGCTTACTTGAGGGTTTGTCACAATGTTGGAGATGTAGTGAAGTTTGTAATACCATCAGGAGGACTTGGACATTGCACAGGTAAATGATCTTATCTGTTAAGTCAATCTCTTAAAATGCCAAACTATTCTTAAGCTCAATTCTGAGATATTGATTTTAGGATCAGTGTGTCAGGACTACTCAACCTGAAATACAACAACTGACCCATAAGTCCTATATTGATATTACATAATTATATAATATATAGATTATCTCTGAATTTATGATTATTTAAGTATGTAAATTTCCTTACAGCTGCCATGTGTCTGTATAAAATGGGTGTTCCTCTGCAAGTGGTGTGTGCAGTCAATGAGAACGACATTGTGCACAGGACCCTATCATTGGGTGACTTCAGTCCCAGTGGAGATGTGAGGCATACATGGTCATGTTCAATGGATATTGAGGTATGAATGATAAGTCTGACTGTAGCAAGCTGGGGCAATGCAGGTGTATATTATATCAGTATTCCCCTATGTAAAGATGACCTGCCATTTTGGATTTTTTACACAAATGAAGGTTCGAGGAAAGAAAAAAATCTATCCTGAAGGGATGAATGACAGGCTATAGAGGGGATTATGTACCCCACCACCTTTCCTCTCTAACTCTAACTCAAACATGATGGCTTAGTGAGTGGTAACAAGATTTTTGTGCTAAGTTGCTCTCCTTAATAAAGCTGTCAGTCAAAACTAGCTTCTATTAAAGCTTCCTTTTTAAACAGCTAAGAGCCTTGGCCCCGGTCTCTTGTGACTTGTTTGGGTTTCTCCATAGTGGTCCTGCCCCATGATAAGAATGTTTTTTTTTTTTTGGTTTTTGGTTTTTTGTTTTTTGTTTTTTCTTTGTTGTTTTTGTTTTTTTTTTGCAGTAAGGCATGCAAAGCTAGACCATCCCTTTGAGATTAATGCTGAAAGATATATCTTTGTTATACAGTATATATCTTTGTGTTCTTGGTTTGGGTCTTAGAACTTAGGTTAACCTAAAGTCACAAACAGACTTTGTCCAAGGTGGAAGAAGATGTAGGGAAGTTAGGGATTAGCATGTTTTTGGAACAACAAGAATTAGAAAAACTGCTCTCTATAGTTAAATAAAATTGCATAGCAGTTAAATAATTAAAAAATGATTCAATATCTTTCCACTGATGGTTCAAATTGTGTAACATTCTCCTTTAATTATTAGATTCCTTATAACATGGAACGTCTACTGTTGCTCTTTTCTGACATGAATTATGGTCGTGTTGATTCACTGATGAGAGACTTTGAACAGAATAAGTCACTGATTATACCTGAAGATTTAAAAGGAGAGGTAACCTGTTCATTTGGATAAAAATGTAAACACAACTTTGCATTTGATTATGATTTACCTAAACTTTCAAATATGAGTGTGATCAGCATCATACCTAACATAAGAAATTTGCAGTTTGTACCTTAATGTGAGTAGCAAGAAAACTTATTCATAATGTGTGGATATTATCGGGAGAAGTTACATTTTAATGACTTCCAAGTGTTGAAGGGTTATTAAAAATAATCCCAGAAAATATGTCGAGGCTGAATGCCAGTAGCTATTCACAATTCTAACTTTTTCTATATTACAGATGTGTAAGGTCCTCTCTTCTGCCTCTATGTCATGTGACCAAACACTTAAAACAATGAAGGAATGCTGGGATGAGAACAAGTACCTTCTTTGCCCACATACAGCTGTTGGTGTCAAAGTGGTCTGGGACCAAAGGTAATTGTAAACTGAGAATCATTATAAATACTATGTATAAATACTATGTTAAGTAATACACCGTTTATTATCCGCTGAGAGGATAAAGACCACTGTCGGTATGAGGTCAGTGGAGTTGTATCTCCTTTTGAACAGGTAGAAAGTACATATATGTTTAGCTGCAGTATCAGTCCTTTAACGGTGAGCACGTTGTTTGGTCTCGTAACGCGTGGGTAGAGAGTGCGCTGCGTGATGAGACCAAACAACGGCTGCGAAAGAGATTACTAAGTATACACGCGTGTGATTTAGAGTAAACCACATTATCGGAGTCGTAGGCAGAAGCGGGAAAAACCAACCAATTGTTATGTGAGTTCTCAGGCCTTCCGAGAGTCAAAAACTCACCAGATCAACGGTATTAGTATTCTGCTTCCGATTCCGCTGGTTTGATTTTTAACAGTTGCTATCGCTCTGTGCTCTGATTCCTACTCTGTCGCTTATTTAAACCACCCATAATACCACTGCACCAAACGTCGTTCAGTTTTGGCATGTTAGCTACTACAGGTGTAATTTGTTCTCATTGATGTAATCCGATCCCCCTTCCTATTCATGTTAGTGATTCCCTGTTTCCATCCGCAGACATGCCAGTGATCTTAAGACACCCATCATATGCGTAGCCACAGCAAGTCCCGCCAAATTCCCGGAGGCCGTCAGGGCTGCTGGCATTGAAATGCCGCCGTACCCGCAGTTGGCCGAGCTATTCACCAGTCCCACAAGGTACACGGAAATGAAGAAAGGAGAGGACTGGTATCAAATATTGAGAGACATGATAAAAGATATTTCCCGCAATAAACATCACAACGAAAACAATGGCACAGAAAATGGGAGTGAAGACAGGTAGAAAAAAACCGACTGAGTTTGGAATTTTTGATCATTATTTCTGACAGTGACTTTATCATAGGCGAATATTAATTAAAGTTAATTTATTATTTTAAGTAATGGGATTGTATTTTGTAAAGCAGTGTGCTTTTATCACTAACCATGGTTTTCAGTGAAGAAGACAATTCCAATGGGTGCAATAAAAATCTAAAATCACTGCCAGAATTGATGTTCCCTGACTGTATGGTGAGGTGTACAATGGATATTAAAAGACGAAGCGGTCGTAATTATTAAATACGTTAAACGTTTCCATAAAGGTTTACTTTCTAGCTGGTCAATGTCAAGAGGTTATCAAGGTCGAAACCAAATACGGCAGCTTGAAGACATTCTAGAGTTCACAAAAGTCAGTTTCACAAAGATAACTCCCTAGATCTGATTGTTAATTCTCCCCTCAGGCTGCTACAGATTTCCTTGTGAATAAGTTACGAGAATTTGGTGTTAAATCAAGATAACAACTTCTACCTGATACATTTGGGTATTCTCATCACCTGTTTTCTGGATAGTGCATGAATATAGTAGGGAGAAGTTACTTGTTAATCACTTCTGGGGGTTAAAGGGTTAAGATAATTTGGTTTTAGCAACTGAGTTGATGGTGTAAATTGGCCATCGTAAAGAGTTTCTAAAACTGACGTTTGAAGCCTCATCCCTTTGTCCGAGCGAAGGACGCGCCCTTCCGAACAATATCACCCCTAAATCAAGCACGAAGTACATGAGAATTGACAAAATGATCGCGAACTCAAGAAGCTCAGACAAATTCTCCTTCTAAGTACCATCTTGAAATGTGTAGAGAACAGTGTGGAGAATTTGCATACTGATGTTAGGGTGTAAGAATTAAAGTGAGTTAAACTTTTGACTTTGTCCTGGTACTATCTCCTGGTAAGCCTCTCCTTTCAAATTCTGAACCAAAGAGCTGTAAAATTGTAGATGATATGCTTTCACTTGCTACACCCAACATGCCTTCTGTTGCAGTCGGTGAAATAAAAAAATAACGAAGACATAGAGATTACTTCATGGAAAATGCGCGCGTACGATTTTTATTCACGAGTTGTGTAGTATCAGAAAACGAACGAGTGAGCGCAGCGAACGAGTGAGTTTTCTGATACGTATCAACGAGTGAATGAAAATCGTACAAAGCATTTTCCATGCTGTAATGTGTTTATTTCATAGGTGCTGAGATTTTTTCGTGTTGTCTTTGGTAGACAAATAGCACAAATGGGGCGATGAAAAGCGTAAAAAGTAGTTCTAGGAGATAATAAATTCGTTAATGAATTCATTCAACTCAGCCGCTGGAATATCTTCAATTTTCCTGTCTTCGTCCTTCGTTTTCAAAAATCTTTCAAGCAATCTTACATCTCTTTCAGTTTTTTGAGCGGTATTTTTGTTTTCGTGTTCTAAAATGAATTCTTCAACTGAGTAAACAGAAGCGAACCTTCCCTCGGCCATTTTTCAAAGCGCGCGGGTTTTGTGCAACGGCTCTCGCATGACGTTCTCTTCAGTACGTTCATTCATCATTAGCGAAATTTCGTCGTTCGCGTTGCTGATTGGACGAACGATAATTTTTCACGGTGAAATTTTGTCGTTCGTACTCCTGATTGGCTATATTTAGAATCAGTGCGAATTTTATTCACTACGATTTTTGTGGGTAAATCTCAGTACCTATGAAATAAAAATTTTATACTCGGTAGAACGTGCAGCGTACTCCCAGCTGTATGTATCTACATACATGTTTGAACTAAAGAGTAGAGAAAAAAATTTTTAAAGGGGGACAGATAGTGCTCTGTACCGAGATGTGCAAAAAATTGACAAAACTTAACATGACTTGTGTCGCGTTTGTATGTTGTACAAACGTTCCCCTTCTGTCTCGTTTTTAAAAGCGATCTCTCTGATAGTTGATTTCCACGTGGTTTTCTAGTAGTTACTCTCCCCTCGTTTTCTACCTACTGGAAGTGAGATTAAGTTACTGCCCAAATGAGCCCCTCTCTTAATCTACCCTCCCACTGTCTATCAGTTACAGGTTATAAAAGCTCCCCCCCCCCTTTTAGGAGGAAAGCATCGGAAAACATTTAGGTTCAGTTATGAATTAATACAAATATAAAGGTATCCCTATCATATGTCATATTTCTTTCACCAAAGAAAAGCAAATAGTGCATAATATCCGTGAAACTTAGGCGACAATTTCAAACGAAAATTATGGTGGGAACTTTTACCCTGAGTAATTTTTTGATACACCCTTCCCCTCTTCTCAATAGACCTTCCCTTATGGAAACCCTGGGAATCAAAAACGCCCTCGGAGGTTTATCAAAGCGTGTATAAACGTTCTTTCGCGTGACCAATTCATTGAGTGAGAATTTCAGTGGGCGAGCCGACTTATCAGATTTTGTTTGAAGTCGTTGGAGATTGTTTACGATACATTTTAAGATATGAGGTTTATTCAAACTGGAATTCGAATCGATAGCGGAGTTCTTTATCGCTGAAAGGCTTTCATCAATAAGGGTTTCCGCTATGCGTGACTTCTACCATTACGTCACGATAAGTTTGCACGCAATACGAAACGACACGATTTTGCACTATAAACACTTTCCTACCAAATCTGTTATACTAGCAAGATATTTTTCTAATGAAATATCTCTGCTGTCAAATGCCAAAAGGGAAAACTCTGATTTTCACCTTGAAGTGCCTCTTCTTGATACTGTCAAACTGAGAGAAAACCCATTTAACTGTCATCGGGGTCCACTTCCGGTTATTATCGAACACCATGGTTGATAGATTAGACGAAAGAACAATAAATCAAAAATCAAACGCTTACTAGCAAAGGGAATGCTTTCCTGTTCAGTTCAGGATCCAGTTATAAAGTAAAGTAAAGAAAACCGTCATTTTTATAGGTCTCCAATCAGTGTCGTAGAAAAACTGCTTTATTTGTCAGCATAATTTTTTTTCTGCCATTCCTAATGTATTGGCAACGTTCACGCGTAAAGCCGCAAGTGTTGAGATGTCTCTTGCACACCATGGAACAACCTTCATTGAAAAAAAATGAATTGTTTAATTGTTTAAAGATATAAAAAATTGACGAAGGGGGGCAGAAACATCGGTTAACTTTGATGTTTTAATTTTATTTCATGTCAATAGTCTTAATTTTTGTGAACAAATAGGTGGGGTTATGATGGAGTAAACAAAAGTGTAAGGTTCGTGATAAAAGAAGGGAGTTTATTGTCGGCTGCCTTTTGTGTTGGTTTGTGTCTATCTATTCTGTTGCCGCCCTCAACAAAAATGTGCACATAGGCACGAAAGCTCTGCTGCGAGTTCTTTTAAAACTATCGGATGAACAACATAATCTTATTAAGATGACGACAATCATGACCTTTTACCACCATTTAGGAGAATTTATTATGATACCACTTGTTATTAAATGTTTCCTGCTTGTAGTCGTTGCATTTGACTTGAAACACTGATTGTTTTGTTTTGTTTTTGCAGCACAATATGACGTTAGCATAGGAAGTAAATAAAGCTTCTGATATTTGATTGTGATCCAAAAACTCCAACCGTACGTACTTGTGTGGGGGCATATTAGCCGAGTGCACTATAAAATGTGCGATGAATCAGATATCAGATAAATTTTGGCGAAACATACCTTTAAAATTTCTCCTCTATATTTCTAACGTTTTCGAGATCGTCAAAACTTTTGCAAGATTTCACTGAAAACGTCCAAAATATTCGACAATTCTATATTTCGTAGAACTCCGTGTTATTCAGAGATATCGGCTCATTGAACCTCATTCAACATTCGCTTTGCATGTGTTCCAGTGAAATTAGTAAGGCGATTGAGGAATAAAATCTACAAGATCTTCACGAGCAAAGGTTACTCGTTTAACATTTCTTTTAGAGGGGGAGGGCGAGTCGGTAGTAATGATTTAATCCTTTCCGACTTTTCCTGTTAGTTTTATTTCGTCGTGGAACTATTATAAAAACCAAAAACGGGACATTCTCGTCCCTCTACATAAGTGGTTTTAAAGAATCGATGGGAAGGTCTCTTTTTTCTACGCAGGATTTAACAGTTTTACAATAAAAAGCTTAGGTTCCCACTCGGGGGAAATGAGATGACAGCTTCACTTGAAAAGTTGCTCAGCGGTCGCTGTGGTGTTGCAGGCTCTATGGCTATCTGTTAATTTTCATCAAATGTTAATTCGTTCAAACATTGGTTTTGTGTATCGATCATATTTCTCTTAGAAGTGATGCAGTTCGGTTGAACATTTCCTATAAATTAAACAAATGCTCTCCAAATCATGTCTCTCTAACGTCGTTACATTGGTAATTGGAATACATTGCAATTCCGGTTTCGGTGCTTTCAACTCAAAACCTTCAAGGCGTATAACTTTTATTCCAATCTAATTCGCCAACGTACCAACGTACATGCCATCCTGTCTGAAGAAGGATGACAAATGGAAAAAGCCTCAACAAACAAAACTACCACATCGTAAGACAAAATGTTTCCAACATGAAACCCATGCAAAAATCTGGATAAAACACCCGTGGAAATTCAGTCTTCCCAACTTACTTCCCTTTTTACCACTCCTGAAACCCCAAGGGTTTTTGTTAAAATTACCCTCGCATAAAATTTCTTTTGGAGAGATAAGTTTACATAGAGAGGAGAGAACAGCTTCAATGCTAACGAAGACATCATCGGCGTCTGTCTTTAAAAGAAAAGAGAACCTCCTCCTTATCGCCTATTCGAAGCCCATCAGTATCTTTCTGGTCTGACTCTAGGAATGGTCGAGTAGTCAGCTCGCACAAGGTCTCCATAAACTTCATCTTCCCGCAATAGGGAGTAAGACAGAGATTGATTTCGTACTTCAGCGACAAAGAAGGCCATTGTCCATCTTAGCCGGTTTGAGAGCTCTTCGGAAAGCCCAAGTCCAATGAATATCCGTGTTCATTCTTTGCAACTTAGGTGGAGCGGATGATACAAAAATAAGAAGTTTGTAAGTGCTGCGCACAAGCTTTATCAGTTATAAGAGATGTTTTTTAGTGTGCGAATTGCAAAGTTGAACGATCTCTTTTGAAGAGAGGTCCCGTTGATGTAATTACCTATGATGCGGAAGAAGTTGCCGTCTCGAGCGACTCAATAGAGAAGAGCTTTATCAAGGTAAAGTCAAATTGTTACCACGAAGCGAATGTAGGGATTCTTGACGCTCTTCTCATCATTAATGATTGGAAGGAAGCTGACTTCAAAGTGAATTGACTCTCCGTGAAATTTTCCGATTATTAGCCGATCAGTTTAGATTGTCCTGCAATCCTAGAGCTTCCGATATTTTTCTGTGATATCGGCTCATTGACAACTTTAAAGAACAGGATATGTTAGGTGATATTACAAGGGTGGGGTGGGGGAGGTAAAAGAGGTAGAACGGGGGATGGGTACATAGACTGGTACTGTAAGGTCAGTTAGAGAGTGGGGGTTTGACAGCTTCGTTCTTCTTTCAGTATTATCTGATCACGCAACTAAAATAGAACCAAATCTGTGATTCTTGCACATTAATAAAGCCGTTTAGTTATTGAATCAGTCATTGTTAAAAATGAATTTGAAAATTATTGAAATCGTCCCTTTTTCAGCAAAAATTGCAGTTAACATTACGTTTTTGGCAATTCAAACAGTAATAATTATACTCACTTTGCCTTTTTAAGGAGCGCAAGATTGAGGCTGCATATTTTTCGACTGGTTTGGCGGAATTATTTAGGACTGAAGCAGTTAGAAATTATTGCCGAGGTACAGGTTGGAGCTGAAGCACCTCAGGCCACATAATACTGACCAAGAAAGACGATGCATGCAAAATCACGCTTGAAATCATCTGTCTGTGACCCGTATTAAGTGGAAATCCAACAGAAAATTCGCGAAAACATAATTAACACATAAAAGATTTCAGCAAGGAAATTTCACATCTCTGAAGGTTCTTTTAGAGTCCCTCGACGTGCAACTTTTCAACGCGCAAAGTTGTACGATGACCGTCTTAGTAATACAAAATCTACTTAGCTGTCTCGGCTATCATATTTACAGGCGTCGGCATTTATGATCTGAGCCACTCAGCCTGAGACAAAGACATTTTCGGGTGCCTCTAGAAAGGTCATACAAATCAAAGAAGTATATTTTATACCCTAAAGCTTCTCATTATCTTAAACCGCGGCTGAAATAGATCAACGTAATCTAATTAGCTTTATTTTTATTTCAGTTCGTTTTAGCTCGTTTTGTTTATTTCCCTTGATCGACCATAAAGTCGCAGTTGAGAGATGGGGAAGTGCGGAGGGAGGGTAGTGGGGAGGGGGGAGGGGGAGGGGGGAGTGGAGAGCTAACAGTGGGCACAGATGATTTAATTTATGTTTTCGACGATGATCTGTCATTATTACCTTTTCTTAATGACCCAATTACGTCATTTTAGATCCGAAGTTATGGCACTTAAACTCAAAATGCAATCTGTAACATTCACAAATGACTGTGAATATAAGAATATCATATATTTTAACTGCAGATTAATTAAAAATATATGAGAGTGATCATGGCTGCAATGAAAACTATTTAAGCAGCAGTGAAAATGAAGCTTGCAAAAAATTCAGGCTTGAACGTAATTTGAACCCATGACCTCTGCGATACCGCTGCAATGCTCTATAACTAAGCTAACTGAGAGCTGGTCATTTCCTCTATTCGTAAAAAAACCCGTCTTGCGATGAATGGGCGATAGACAACATATGAATATCGTACATTTGAACCTGCGGAGTAATAACTGATGATGAGAGCGATCTACGCGGTGATGTGTAAGATCACGTGGGGCCGAAACCGCTACCTATTCCGTCAAACAATTCACGACGTTAACGGGCATCAATGGCTAGAATATTTTAATAAACTTGCCATCAGTCTCCTCCCTTAACCCTAAAGCTACGTCAGTTACTTTTATGTATTTCCATATATGATAAATAACAAACAGGGCAAAGTAAAACTGGGAGTATTAGTCTGGGCGGATATAGAGGCTGCCGAGGGGACCAGTCACATCCCGTACGGAAGTCGTCTGATGACTGATATATAGTGAGGCTAACCACAAGTTCTAGGTTTTTCTCTTTTATGTCTTTTCATGTCTTTAGATCCGCTCCAGATAAATGTTTTGAAAACTTTTTATCACTGCCATATTAGCTCCATGCCTTAACGTGAAGTTCGTTATAGGTAACGCCTTGCTTGATCCAATACCTGATAGGTCAGGCTTTACTTTCCTCAAGATCGTGCAGATCGCCCCAAAGTATGCATAGGTGATCGGGCCGACGACTGTATGGAAACCAAGCGAAACGACTCCTTAAGACCAGAATAATCGTGGCGATCTCGATCGTCGTGCCCTTACGCCTGGCCCATTTTAGCTCATGAAACGAAGATAGCGGCAGTCGGAACAATTAAAATTCAGGAAATTGTTCCGTACCTTGAATTGCAAATGGCAGGAAAACCAATTGACTGCAGGGTCTGGGTGATCAAATGAAACTGGCCTTAATCTTCAGTTCAAACCGTGCTCCTCTGAAAATGTCTAGCACTTCACATTTTGTTTAGCAGTTCAATGCATTCAATGCATATTTGATTGATTGATTAGTTTGCGTAAAATGTCATTAATCAAGAAAAGAGTCGGTGGGGTGACTGAATAGCAGTGGTGTGGCAGGTGTAATTATAATCAAAAGTCAAATTGACGATTACAATTGACAATAAAATACAATTATGATTGTCGATAGAATACAGCTTGTGATGACGACATCACGTGTTATCTGCAAACGTTGAAGAGCCTTTTAACCACATGTCAGTATTTTTGCCTTGTTTCATTCAGTTGCTTTGTTTAGGTCACGACTCAGTAATTTTTCCAATCGAACATGCGAGATGATTACGTACTTCAATTTTGAGTGACGCTTCGCGAAATTCTTGTCAAGTTTGTCTCTGCTGATTGTCTATTCCGATATCAAGCGAAATATTGTGGAAAATATCGCCAAGGTGTGATAACATTGACAACTGACAAACTTGACGACTCAGTTACAGGGCTGCGAAAAGAAGAGAGGGAGAGAAAACAAAAACGTAATCAAATATTATAAACATAAAGTATTATGAATCTTATCTTAAGGGTACCTGATATAAAGTTAGCCAAACGCACGAGGGATCGCCGAGGTTCTTTGTAAAGGGTTTGGTCACGCCGCCCGGAATTCTGCATCAGCGAAAAAGTGGAATCAACTCAATATCTGGTCTTCATCTAAGTAGGAAATGGCTAACATTACACGTCATTTCCAAAGGAAAAATTCTCTTGGTACTTCCGCCGATTCTACCTGAGACATTTACCAGTTGTCTTACTCCGATGAAGCGAGGAAGTCACAAAGTTCTGTTACTCAGTATTTGTCAGTCAGTTCAAAGACTCGATTAATCCTTCCCAGAATACTATTCGGTAGCACTCTCGGAAATTTATTCACATTTTGGACAAGAGCACATACTCTATTTCCTTTGGACGTGACCGGTTTAATGCTCTGCAGATTTTCTACATGAACTGTGACAGTTTCTCTCCTTTAGTTCAAAATGGTTTGACCTAACTGTGTAAATTCATTGAGAGTAGGGCCCTGTCTGTTGCTGTATACAGCTTACTGGTTTGGCAAACCCCGGACCGTTCGCTTTGGGGCTTCTGTCTGTTGAAGGAATTTGATGAAGAAAAACTGTTGGTATTTGCATATTTCTGTCGAGCTTCGAACGGTAAGTTTTCTGACCAATTTGGTGACTTAATCGGTAATTTTGCGTATTGACTGCACAGTCCATGTTTTCATTTAGCGGTTGCAACCAAGTTAAACTTAATTTTTGTTATACGTAAACAGTGCGTTGTGTAATTTGTATACCTTGTATACCTTGTACTGATAAGTCTGATTTTACATCATTGAAGTGCTTTGTAACGACGATCCAAAATATTTCGATTACTTTTGGAGATGATTGGAAATTTGGACGCAGGATTTGAAACGAACAGACCAAATGTGTTAGCGTAGCGCGCGCCGACCAGTATTTTCAGGATCGAACATGAAAAGTAAACCGAAGCTTTGTTTGTGAAGTGCGTAATTCTTATCCTCTCGGATTAATCTTAGCCTACAGATGTTTAAATAAATAAGTGTTGCTTTCACAAATTTCCTCGTATGTTTTCCTTGGTCGCCATGCCCCGCGAACAGACGGTCGCGAATGCTAGCAACGATTCAACATGTTTGAATATTTCAGTTAAACAACGAACATTTGATATTTTATATTAGCATTTGTTTAAATTGCCGATATTTGAAAAGTATGCTCTTAAGTACCTAGAGAAACAGTTTTAATACTGAAGCAATTTCGTTTCTGTAAAAGTCTGATGAGTCAGTGATGATTTTTTTTTTCAAAAATGCTCTTGTGGTCTTGTACCTAAACTTAATTGATCTTGGCGTCCGAAATGTCGGTGTGCAAATCGTGTACCCTTTCCTTATTCAGGAAATGATACAAAAATAAACTGCTACCCGCTTTTTCCTGCATTGCCGTGATGACTTAGGCCTGCATTGTCTGTGTGAATTTTGCGGTTTTTTCTTAATTTTGCTCTGTAAATGGTTGCGAACATTTTTGAAGGGAAAAATGTTTGGGTAGCATCCGTTAATAAAATTAAGACTACAGCACTATTAGTCATGTAACCGTTTGTTTTGCATCGACACTATTGCCAGATTTGATTTATTGTGGAATTGATGCGATCAAAAGTTTACTTTTGCATCATGAAGCATAATTTTGAATTTTCGTGATGTGAAATTGCCAATTGGTCACGATTTAAGACATGACTTTTCGCGGGTAATTTCACGAAGACCAATTTGTTGTTTGTTTAGAGAATACGCACATTCCAATCAGCATTATTTCAAAAGTTATCACTTTGCCACTATATTACTTGTTATTTGGTGTTAGGTTTGTACAACCGGGAAAATACTTATCAAAGCGGTTTAAAATCTAAGCAGTTGCGACATTTGATATTTTAAAATCCTTGTTAATTTTTTTTCAAGATGCTATGAGGAGTCATTGAAGCGAGAATTGATGTTTAATATCGGATCTGTGCCGCAATTTGTCAACTCGAGAAGCTTTGCATGAAATAGTACTAAGAAATACACGATAAAAAAGCTTTTGTGAACACAAAGAGCAAAATCATGGTTTAAAGAGAACATAAATTTTTGAGAACTGATCGCAATCGATATGTTACGATTGTTATCTGTGTATGTCACTTACTCGCTGTCAAGAAACATTTGACCCCATCTTCTCCAGCTTTGTTGTGTTTGACCTCTGTTGTATTCTGAAAAGGAGTAAATGGTTCTTTGATCAAGAGTATTCTCACTGCATGGGTACCCAATATCTGTTTACATCAAATGATTTTTGTAAGATTTACAGCAGTGTCAGCCTCGTCAAAGTATATGCTACATTTCATTTGTAGTTGACTATGTCACAGAAGTGTCTGGAAAAACTCACAAACATTTTTTTTAGGGCTTTAGTGATTATCAGTCATATCTGGAGAGCCAAACTCAGGTATTAGGAATTTTGATTCCCTAGAGGGAATTGTAAACATTAAGAATTCAACTTGATATCATTTTCAAAGCCTCTGAAGATTGTGTTACAACAAAAAAATAAGGATCAGTTTGTAGAATCTATGATTCTGATGGCCTAGTTTCCTTCTTATGATCAATTATCCCATCCTGATTTGATATTCTTTAGAGGATGTTCTCTTCAGGTAACATTTGTTCAAGTTTTTCCTCTGGGAATTTGCACACAATGGCTGAAGTAATTGGACAGGAAGAAGGGGTTAATTTGGAGGACTGTGGCCAAGCCACACAGATTTTTATCAACATTCAGTAGCGGTTGTGTGATTTTGTCATGTACTATGTTACTGGCCACAAGTATTGTGTTCAGGATGGTGGTTAAATACTACTCTCATCTATTTTGTAATTTTGGAAAGATAGAAATAAGAGTATGGCTATCTATTGGTGTGCATTCTCTGCAGCTTGGCTCAAGGGTATAAGACCTTAAAAGTGGAAGGTGTAGGTTTTTAATCCTGGTAGATGAATATTAAATTTTTCCTTGTCTTGCACTTGTGGCCATTTCAAAGAACAATCTTCCTTGGAATATTGGTTTTTCAATTTAGGGTAATTATCAAGGGGTTTCAATTGGTTTGAGATCAGAGAATTCTCCAACTTTTACACCTTCACGTGTAGTTCTTATATCACTGGTTTGTTTCACAAAATTTGTCATTTAGATGTACATCTGTTTCCTTCCTTCCGATTAAGTCATTCTACACTAGCTCAATCTTAAGGTAATTATTTCCTGTCTTCAACCTTTGTTGAGATTTTCATTTGTGAGAGTTTGAACAACTACAAGAGCAGGAAATTAACTTGCATTTTAAAATAGTGAATTGAAGACATTAAGATAACTCAAAATATTGTTCACTTGAAGTGTCAAGGTTGATTTCAATAGGGAGGGATCAAGTTTTAATTCACGCAATTATTGGTTTTACTTTTTAGTTGGTTCAGTTACCAGCACTGTAATCCAATTTAATCTCTTGCTTAAGAATTTTAGATTGTTCTGCTAATGTGACTGAATCCTCTTAAAGTTGCAAATGGCTTAGTTTGCGATACAAAATACATATAATTGATTACGATTCTTGTGACATTTCCATGCAGTATGGCCTAAAATGTGGTTTTATTTCCTGAATGTACAAATTCTTGCTCAGATTTGCAATTTTAACCATCCTGTTTGAAAATGTGTTGATTATAGTTGACAAGCTGCATTTGTATAGTTCAGTACCTCCAACAAAGCAATTATCGCCTTCCAAACTATTAGCGAATTTGAGATGTCAGGGAATAGAAGCCAGACACGCTGGCTCAGAGCCATGTTCAAGGACATCCACTTCTTTTGCTTTACATTCCTCTTTTGAAATATCTTTTCATTCGGGCTACATGTAAATGCTGTCTTTATATATGATAGGATACTGATGGAAAAACTATTTGTATACATGTGCACGTTCATGACTTTTGAAAATATTTGATACTTAATTGCTAGTAATAGCAAAATTACTGTAAACTTGGTTTGATCATAATGGTGAGGATTTAAAGCTTTATCAGATATTATTATCACTTTGTTGGGCAGTGCGGCCAGTGCCCCAGGCTAAAATGACTTTGAGTTGGACCCAAAAAATTTTTATAATACAATATGAAACTAACATTATTATATAAACTGTTGCAGTTTATTAGTTTCAGTCACTTTTGGGCCTAATACAAACATCTGTAGAATTTTGCAGCCATTTTGTTAAGTGATAATTTTGTCTCAATAGTTTTCAGCTGATGTTTCTTAACTGTGGCATTTTTCTGTTAAATGGTCTATTGGCAAAAAGTGGGCTGTTAGAATAATTAGCAAGTTTGCTGGTTTTTGACTTATTAAATACTTCAACTGTGAGAATTAGGACTTCACTTTCCACATGCTGATATATATAGTCTCTCTTTTGTACACCAAATAAAGGTTGGCCTTTGTAAGGAATATTCATTACACAATATTTATCAGGATAGTTATCATTTTAAAGTAGCATGAAATTTAGCTCTCTTTATAATATCCTTTAGAAACAATATGTGGTGCATATTGCCTCAGCGTGTAATGGCAAGCAGTCTGAATTACAACATGCTCATATTGTTGCAAAGCTAATTTTTTGCAGCTGTTTTTATGCAGAAATTTAAAGCTCAGATGTTCTAAACTTATCCATTAAGCTGTATGCGTGGTTGTTTAATTGTACTAGGCTGGCAGTTTTTTTGAGTTATTAAGGTGTCATTTTTTTTTTTCTGAGAAAGCTAACTAACTAAAGGGATTTTTGGGGGAAGACCAATTCTTGTTGAAATTTTTTTTTTTATTTGCATGCAGAGACAGGAAGTAATATTGTACTTGTACAAACAATTGAGAGTTGTTGTAACCATATAGGTTGGCTTCTCTGTGATTTTAACCCTACTGTATTCTGATTAAGAAGATAATGATTGTTTTCTATGACATCTTTGGTTATGGTTCTAGATCACAAGCAATGGTTGACTCACAATGTCTGTTGAAGTTACAAGTTCTTTAAACCAGGCCTCTGCTGTTGGTAAGAACCCTGTGATATAACTTTGTCTCTGTCAGCTTTCACTATCTTTATGTATAATTATACTTTTGCATCAATGGTATTACTACTATATTACTGATTCTTCCACTTGTAAATTGTGTAATTCACTTGTAGAATTCTCTAGATGTGCATTTGAATTGTCAGTTATGTCTACTTGATAGTTAAGACAAGACTAAAGGCTGATTTGGCAGCTTTGCACTAAACATTTCTTCTTCAGAATTGTATATCATCAGGTAAACCATCCAAAAGTAAACCATTAATAGTAACTGTGCTCTCTTACATAATCATATGATAATTATGTTTAACATCAAGTCACCAGAGAACAATTTGCAAAAAAAAACTGTCCATTTAATGGTCATGTCATAAATGAATTGTTAAATTGTTAAGTTGATAATACCTGTATTTATTGTTTAAATCACCTCAAAAATGTTTGTGAATGCAAGCATGGTCTCTCATACAGTGGCTGTATTAATCTTGTCTGAGCAATGTAGAGCTTAATCAGCTCTCTAACTTAGGTTTAATTGCTGCATGGGAACATAGTGTCTGAATGTGTATCTGATCTGGGATGAAGGCTAACTGGATTTGAAAAATAATGTAGCATAGAAATATGTAGCTCCCTTATTACTTTTTGTTGTCAGTAATATCAAGCTGTTTAGCCCTAAGTTGAATTCTCTCAAACTTTTGAGACAGATTTCTCAAGAGACCCACTATAAATGCTGCAACAATCTTGAACTTTGTACTGTTGTGAATACAATCAATCTTTCCTCCAAGTATTGAGGAAGGGCATGAGTTCCAGAGAACAATCTGTCATGAGTAGCATCCATTGTTTTCAAGCCAGCTGAAGATTTAAAAAAGTTTTGAATTTAAAATGCTTCTAACAAGCATCAGCCCTTTTTGCATTTAGTGGCATACTTTTACTTGCAGATTGTCTATTCTCTCAGACCACAGATGCAGGTCACATTTAATGTACTGGAGATGCCAAATGTCAAATTCAATAGCTTGCCTTAAACTAATATTGGAATCCATTAGGGACTTGTCAGAAATTAGCAGGGGGGGAGGGGGGGGGTGGGAATTTTAAATTTGGGTTCGGAAATTAGGTGACCCATCCCTGCAATGGGAGTGAAATTTGCTAACCCTCCCCTTGAGCTTGGCCTAAAATATCATGACCCTCTCCCTCTTGTATAAATGATAAAATCTAGTTCTTGCAATACACTAGGGTGCGTCAGTATTATGAAAACTCAAAATATATTTCTAATCTGTTCTTTGTCATGCTACATACATACATTTTCGATGACAGCATTAAGAGTCCGACTGATCACTCGACTCTCCTATTTCTCCCAATACAAAGTCTTCATCACTAGAACAAGTGGGTAATGCCTCATCCCCTTCATCTACCTCACATTCATCATGATCATCCACCTCTTCCAAATAAAGAACTTCCTTTTTCTTCTGTGGGTGAACCTCTACATGATCACGGGCATATATTTGCATGACCCTCCCCCTTTTAACTGCCCATTTTTCATGACCCCTCCCTTTTCTGAGGCTCAAAAAGTTGTGACCCCCCCTCTGTTTCCACCCCCCTCCCCCCATGCTAATTTCTGACAAGTCCCTTATACAGATTTTGAGTGCTTACATGCATAAATTCGCAGCTTACAGCAACTGACTGTTTAATGTACCTTGTTTTCGGTGTAGTTTAAATTGTGTCATCATACTTTGTTTTCATTTTCATTCTACTATATTCAAAGCAAGCTACATACATACATGGCATAAAAGGTCTTCCAATTCTACAACAACAGTCAAAAGGGTTAAGAATTTTTAATCAAGCAAGCCTATTTGCATGATTCTTAGATTTAAGTTTATCCTTCACGAAATCAACTTCACCCCTTTATCTGTAGACATGCAGAATACTGACTATTTTGTTCTTGTAAAGCCTTTTAAAACCCCAACATTTTAACTGAGTTGATGATAATCAATAGAACAGTTTTTAATTACATTTTTCGTCCACAGCAATGTCGCCAATCACAAACTACCCTCAGTCACCTGGTGGTGGAGGAACAGAGTCCTTTAGCTCTCGTTCTAAACGGGCAGCTTCTCCACAACGAGTCAGCAATGGATATGCCTCTCCCAAATCAAACTCGATCTTGTCACCGAGAAAGTCATCCAAGAGGTTCTTCCGAAGACCCACCCTTGATAAGAACCAGTCTTCTGACTGTTTAACACAAGGCAATGAAAAGAAAAAGCGATCAAATTCTCATCCGCGAGTTGAAATTATTTACAAAGATGCTTCATCAGAAAATGAATCTGATAAAGAGACAATGGTATCGTCTTTAAAGAAGGCATTTGAAGCAGATGGAACACCTTGTCTGAAAACACAATCTAGTAATTCTGAAGATGGATTACCGGCAGCTCTCTTAGAAGAATCTACCTCTCATTGTCTTGATGTGAATATGAATCGTATATCCACAGCCTCAGGATCTAGTCACACTGAAAGGGTTGTCCAGGAAATTGTTCTCACTGAGCAAGCTTATGTTTCACATTTACAAGAGATCATTGAGGTACATTTAATGGCCAACAATTTTGTAAATTGTGATATTGTTTTCAATCCATTTTACTCTTTCACTCCCAGAGGCTAAGTTTTTATTCTCTACTCTGTTCATGTTATACGTTTCATTTGGATTAGGATCTGAAAATTTGGTGTACAATCAACCAGTATCCCATAGTTGAGATTTGCCTTTCATCTTGTCACCTTTCTGTTGGAAGATGGGTTCATTTATGGAGGAAAAATTCCTTTTGGTCATTCCTGAGAGTGTAAGAGTTAAAAGAAAGATATCAAGGAAGCACAGATTAGGTGCGATGGAAAGAGTGCATCCAATCAGTTACAAATTGCTGACACATTGACTTTTCCAACCTCCCTGTTCCTTCATTTTTGACTCTTTTGTCCTTTTTGAGTTAAACTATTTGCCCCCCTCCCCCAAAACAATGTTTTGTCATGATTTTGTGAGCTTTTAGCTACAAACAGGCAATGTTGAATGGGGAAGAGGGTATTGTCATTGATTTAGAGCATGGTAAAAACAACAGTGTTATTCTAAACATTAAAAGAACTGTTCAAACACATTATGTCAACTAATTTTAACACTGATTGTCTCTCCCATCCTTCTAGTCTGCATTTGATTTCAAAAGCTGCAGTCTCAAAAATTAATAGCTGGGTTTGATAATGATTTTAGGGGATAATAATTAGTACCTCATGGGTTTATATTTTGTACTTTTAGATGAATACTAGGTTGGAACCTTTTTCTACTAGATGAGTTTGATTTATTTTTAAATCTTTTCATTATATCACCATAGTCCTTCAGTGAAAGAAATTACAATTCAAACTAGTTTAAACTATTTTTACCTAAATTAATATTCAACTGCAGTATAATTTAATTATAACAATATTTGTCATTATAACAATATTATGATAAGGTTTCACATTTTTAAAAACTGAATAAGTAACCTTAAATTTCAAAGTTGTAATTAACATTTAAAGATTTTGTTACTTCATCAATCTGTCTTCAGGGCTATATGAAGAAAATGAGAAATGAAAAATCTCCATTCTCAGAGCAAGATATCAAAGATTTATTTATGAACATTGAAGAAATATATGAATTTAACAAGTAAGTGCGTCACTAGATTGTTATACCAAAGTATGGATTCAAATAAATTGAATGCTGTTTTTTTAATTAGTTTTGAGCAGCTCTGTTGCAACTGCCTCTATACTTATGAGTGTAGAGTTTGACTAAAGCTACTTCATGATCATTTCCTTTATTCTTGTGACTGCAATGTGTGATGCAATGTGTGAGGAGAACTTAGATGCTAGTCAGTAGCTGCCCTGTAGGTGCTTGTCAAATGACTGATAAAATAAATGCAAGGAAGGACTTTTTGTAACATCATATACTCACTAAGGCATCCTTTCATTATGAAGATCATTTCTAGATGAACTGGAAATCTGTGGAGATGATCCAGTGGAAGTAGCAAATCTATTTGTATCCAAGGTAAGCAACAGTCAATGTATTGATGATGATTGTTAATTAAAGAGAAGTCTATAAGAGTGTGAGATAATTTGGCTTTATTGACTGAGTTGATAATGTAAATTGGTGACTGCAGTCAATCAATCGCTATTTACTCTAATGAAAAGCTGACATGCAAAATGTTTATGGTAGCCAATTTAAATTATCAACTCAATTGATAATGTTAACTAAATCATCTTGAAATGCCCTTCACAACAAAGCACCACAGTTTCTTTAGAAACATACCCATTTGATTCATTCATTAGATTACAAACTTTATATTTCTAGTGCATAATAGTTGATGGGGGCAAAGCTTGAATCAGCTATGACCCATAGGAATGGAGGGAAGATCATCAAATTGTTTTAGTATATACAGTAGAACCCTGCTTACTTGAACTAAGTAAACTCAAACCCCTAGTAACTTGAACATGATCTGATTTCCTTTGACTCCATATTTTCAGTCATTCACTACTTACACCCCCAGCAACTCGAACCATTTTTGTTTCCTTTGGGGATTCAAGGTAGCAGGACTCTACTGCATATCTAATGTCTTTCGAAACTTATCAAAAGAATAGGTGTTTGGGTTGCTCACAAGCTATCATGGAATAGTCAACCAGTAGCTTACCCAAACAGATTAATCATTCCTTTGACTCAGTTATTATCATATTTCCTTTTGTAGGAAAAAGGCTTTGTAACATATACAGAATACTGTACAAATTATCCAACGTAAGTTATAAAGAATTATGATATAGTTATTAATTGTTGCTGGGCATAGGGAGAAATTTAAGGAGGGATGCACTTTTTACAGCTGCAAGTGTGCAGAATTAGACCAAGTCAGGAAGTATCAGTTCTTGCATGGAGATGGTTTGCATGATTAATTAAATACATATAGAAGATATATTTAATTGTGGAACAACTCTCCTCTTGGTCAACTTTTTTTAAAGGTCAAAATAAAGTTCCTGGATAAAGTAAGCTTTTTGTATTTTAGACCTATCCTTCCAGTCTTGTACATTCTGATGTTCTATCTGCTTTTGAGGGGGCAACTGTGTTTAAATTATCTTTAATCCTTATGTACACTGTGGTTTTTTAGAACTAACCTTCTTTTTCCTATCAAAAGTTTGTTTAACCCTGATGCATGATATATCTTACAACAGTTCTATGGAAGTACTAACAAAGTCTACACAGAAAAAAGAGACTGCTGAATTTATAAAGGTATGCATGTCCATATTACAAAATATGTTTGCTTTATGTTTACATAACAGAAACAGGTTGTTGGTATATGTTTGATGAATTTGGAATAGTAGTTTGATGTCTCTTTTGATCTCTGACTTTACAATATATGACCAAAATGTGGTGTAAGGATTTCTGGCTTGTGACAAGTTTATTTATAATAACCCTTTGACTCCCAAGATTTGTGTATTAATTTTCCCCTCTAGCTGCCATGCATTTCTTTGTAAATAAGTTACAAAAAATTTGACTAAGTGTTATATTGAGATAACTTCCACCAGATAAGTTTAAGTATTCTTGTTACCTGTTTGCTTGCTAATTTACGGCTATTTGGGGAGAAGTTAGATGGGAATTAAAGGGTTACTTAAGGCTTCTTTAGTATTTACTTGATGTGAATATTTTGTTCATCAGAAAATTCAGGTTGAATTGGGCCATTCTCTTCCTCTTGGGTCATACTTGTTAAAACCTGTACAAAGAATTCTAAAATATCACCTTTTGCTGCAGGTGAGTGCCAAAACCTAACCTAACTACTATCTTTTAATGCTTCATGTGAGCAAACCTTTACCACTTGGCCAGCTCAGGGGGTGGGGAAAATAACCTTCAACCATATGGTGAGGTGAGGTGGTCAAAACATTTCTGTTAAAAAGAAATCAAGAGAAAAAGTTTTTACAAAAAGATGAGACTAATTAACATTGAAAAATGTCTGGTAACCATGCTAGGTGTTGGGACATACTCTCATTTAAAGACACCTATCAACCAATCAGAGTATGTGTTGTATCTCAGTAATTAGTTAATGTCATTTGTTCAGAGTAGCACTTAAATCACTCCTACTCCTAGTCCTTGTAATCTAAATTTGTGCACTTTCATTTCTTAGGATATTCAAAAGCATTTTGACAAAGAAAATGATCCTGAAGGTTATGATGTAATATCTGTAAGTATGGAAGTCACTTGGTGGTGACAGCTACTAAAATTATCAACACAACTGATTCACCCTCCCAAGAATTGATTAGTAATTCTTCTTCTTTGGAGCTACATATATCCTTTTAATTGCATGAGAGAAATTGCTGTTATATCAATGGGATAACTGGACAAGTGCTATTCATGCTTTGAACAATTCCTCCCAGTATTGTGACTGGTCTTTCTGTGCTTTTGATCCACAGGAGGCCCTATCTGCCATGACTGGAGTAGCTCACCACATTAATGAAATGAAAAGACAACACGAAGTAGCAGTTCATGTGCAGGTAGAGAGAGACTCTTCTATATTTCATATGATCTTATAAGCATGTATGATATTCTTGAATGATGGGCTTGCTCACTTTACAATGTAGTAAAATATTCATATAACTTAATGTTGAGAAAGTGCCCCCCTTGAATAAGCCTCCCTCCCTCCTCCCTTGCTTGTTAAACAGTAAGAGTACAAGGAAAACTTGTTTCTGTTGCCACTTTATAACTTTTAAAACAGCAGAATAATTGCCCCTCATTTTAGCCTAAAGTGAGAGCCTGCACGCTTGTATGAGGAAATAGGTTTTTTTCCTTTCATGTCATTTGATATTGTTTAGAAATTATAGTGGTGAGTTAAATGTGAAACAGTCCTGGTAGTTTAGGGGTTGAGGTAGATACAGATGCTATGTATATCCTTAACTATTTTTAAACTTTAAGTTCTTTCTTTGCTGTATGAAAGAAGAAGACAGTAGTATGCAGTTGAAACGTCGCAATCTACATCACACGTGACTGCATCATGAGACAAACAAAAAACTTAGCTTTTATTGTTATTCCCCATGATAAATAACCACAACCTTTTCTACAGAATTTCTTTCAATTCTCTCATAGGTAGAAATTAAAAATTAGAATTTGATCATATGGCCAGTGTAGGTTTTCTTTTCTGTACTGTAGCATGTGCCTAGATATGCTAAAAACTACAACATGAAGTATGTTTATGGCTGTGGAGATGTTTGGTTCATCAGTTACTTTGGTTCAAGTTTTAATTGTAGTTAATTATAATAATGACCAGCATTGACATTATGTTTTAGAATTTTTATTGCATAAAGTAAATTTGGTAACTTTTTTTAATTACAGGAAATCCAAAGTCAGATGTGTGACTTTGAGGTAATTACAAAGACCTATGTTGAATTTGCTGTAAGATACTATTTATTTTGCAAGTGCAAATCTTGTGAATATAGCAATAAGACCTTTTCCATTCTCAAAATGATTTTAAATTTGGTGTCACTCAACAATTTTTATGGGAAATCTGTCTATGAGGTTATGTAGTATTCTTGTCTTGGTAAAACTAAATTGAAATGCCTTCTGCATAATGTGTGAATACATCAGGAAAAAGAAAAACAATAAATTATAAAGCCATCCATTTTTTGCCAGCTGATTACCAGATAGCTGATTTAACAACTAGATTTCAGTTTAGTTATGGATCACAGATGACGAGAAAATATGTTAAGTGGCAAGGAAACCTCAAGGAAGGGATTTGTCGATGTTCATAAAACCTTTTGACTTCTTTTGTGATTGACTGAATAGACACTCAGTGTAATGTCTTAAATGAAGAAAAGTAATAAAATTATTGAGTTGTGCTCAGAACTTTTGGAACTTATTAAGTTCTCCAGTAGGTATTTTTCTGTCGTTTAGGACCCTTTATACTTGTAAACAGCCCCTTGTTAATTGTTATGTACCTTGATGGAGAGAGAAAAGAAAACAAATTTTTCAGTTGATATCAGCTGTGGGTTTGTAGTAATGTTCGGTTTATTTTAACATCATTTACTGTATTGTCAATTGTTTGTGACTGCAGAGAACACGTATCTAATCATTTTATTTTTCTTCTATTGTATTTTTACCACTGCAGGGTCCTGATCTTACCACTTATGGTAGTCTAGTTTTAGAGGTAATAACCATCTTTACTTGTTAAAATCTTGCAAATTTACATTGTCTTTTTATTTTTTTAAAATGAGTTTGCACCCCTCTTTTACCAATTCTCATTCCCCTGATTAGGTGAAGTTGCGAGCTGAGAGTGCGTGAGAGGGTTATCTCTTTTCCCTGTTTTGCATATCAAGCACCTTGTTTTTGTTTTGTTTTATTTGATTTTCCTTTCTGTTTTTCAGTTTGTTTGTTTTTGTTAGGAAGCTATCTATAACTTATAGCCAGTAGCATTCAATGAATTAAAATTCTCAAAATAGCACAACGTGATTTAAAACCTAACGCTAATTTCTTTTTCGTCTCAGGACACCTTTCGAATGCATGGAACCAGAACAGATAGATATCTTTTTCTCTTCGAGCAAATCCTTCTCATCACAAAACGGAAAGAAAATGGCTACTCTTGTAAAGCTACACTTATGGTAAGAGATCGTATGTCGTTTAAACTGTAAGGTCCTGAGTATTACATCAAGATTCTTGTTGTCTCCTTTTTTTCAATCAAGCATAAAAACAGTCTGACCCTGGTTGTTCGAAAGGTAGATAACGCTATCTTTTGGATAAATATCTATCCGGTGGATAGCGCAGTACGTTTTGTTAACACTTAGCCGCTGGATAGCGATTTATCCGTCGGATAGCAATTTATCTGTCAGAAAGCAATTTATCCGTCGGATGGCAATTTATCCGCTGGATAGCGATTTATTTGTCGGATAGCAATTTATCCATCGGATGGCAATTTATTCGTTGTATAGTGTTTCTAAAAAAAAAATTATTTCTACTTTTCACCTGGGAATGAATGGGTTAATTATGGTATGATGATTTAAACATGCTCAGTAACTCCTCAACTTACCTGCGCGTGTGTGTGTGTGTGTTTTTCCATTTCTTACCAGCTGTCGAACATGATGATGCTTGAATCAGTACCCAAGGAACCGTTAGCATTCCAGATAATACGATTTGATAACCAGAAAATAACCTACACGTTTTTGGTAAGTGAGAAAGTGTCAACAGTGATAGAGGATTGCGTTCCTCAATAGGGTTGAAAAACTTTTGCATTTGAGGAAGACTTGCTGTTATTGTAAGCCACCCAATTCTGTTTTTCCTCTCGCAATAGGCGAGGAACAAAGATCAGAAACGTCAGTGGATGTTAGAGTTGAAGAGACTGATCGTTGATAGTCTTTCTGCACAGGTTCCCACGAAGGTCAGTTTACTGTACTGTTAAATATTTTAAGATGAGAGCGATCATCGCAATAATGAGTACTACTTAGGAAGCAGTGAGAAAAAAAATACAGGTGCAGTGTTCTACCAACTGAGCTAACGAGCCAACTGGGAGCTGGTCATTTGTTGTTTTATAAGAAACCCGTGCGGTGGTAAATGAACGACAGTGAATATATATGAATTACATATACTGTATTTGAACTGCGGGTTAACAAATGAAAAAGAGAGTGATTTTCGGTAATGAACACTATGTAGACAGTAGAGAAAATAAAGCCTTAAAAAAAATTCAAGTTGGTACGGAAGTTAAACCCAACATGGATCGTGGTCATGAGGTCAAACCTGGTATAAGCCTGAATCTTTCTCGGGCCTTATTTTCACTACTGCTTAAAGATAAACAGCTCCATATTTGGAAGCAAGTTCTGATGGGCTGGTCTCACGCTTTAACAAAGCTCAGCTCTCGGACAGACAATCGCTTTAAGGTTATAAACTTCTGGTAAAAACTAATGGTGGAGCTGTTTTTTTTTGCCTCTAGGCTAAAAATCTCATTCTTGGAAAGAAAAGTGTTGGAGAAACAAAAGAACTAGGTAAGATGATGGCTTCCTGGCATAACACTCTCCCATGTGGAGGTTAGTGTAGTGCATTTCAGCGATCGGTTTCGGGGCTTATAGTTCGACTTGTGACAGAATGCGGGCAGGCCTTCATTACTCAAACTCGCATTCTTCTGCTCGCGGGAAGAGTTGAGACGAGTCGTAGAGAGGTTTGCTGGGAGTCTGACACTAATAATCACTGCCAGGCTCCTTTGCAAACCTCTCGTTGGCTCTTGTTGCAGAAGTGTTAATAATGAAGGCTGGCTCGCAGGCTAAAGTCGTGATAAGTCGGCCGGAATGCAAGGTAAGCATTGTCGCGAACCAACGGGCGCCTCACTGTTTGGACTGTAAGTGCGCTCTGAATAATTTCGCCTGAATTTCTAAGTTTATGTCAATTTCTTCCTTTCTTAACTATTCTTAATTAAAATATAACATGTGCCACACAGGGGAATAGTGCTTTTCAAGCACGCTGATTGGGCCGCTCGGAAATATTTAGAAAGTAACACATATTTTGTTTCCACGAAGGGCTTGTGCTCAAAACGTCAGTTTTAGTTTTCTTAACGGCCTTTTGGTCACCGCGGCTATCAGTTTTGTGTTGAAGATAAACTTGGAGTAAATCACTTTTTTCTCATGTGGCAAAAACTCCAGGTACTGAAGGGAAGAAAAGATCTTCATCCATGGACAACAAACTAAACAGAGGGACGCAACTTAAAGGTAACTTTTCTTCGCTGTGTATTGTCAGGACCTTTTGGCCAACCGGATGCTTAGGTGACATTTTTCCTGCGCTTACTCACGGTCGAACGCATAATTCGGTTAGAATTTTTCCTGGGTCAAGTACTTTTTCTAAGGTTTACACTCGAAAATGTTGTATGTTTTGTTTGGCCGCTCAGGGCTTTAAATGTGCTTCCTCTGCTATGACATTCGCAAATGGTTAGCCATTTTAGTTTGATAACGACGATAAACCGTAGTCCACTTCTCCTGTAGCTTCTCTGTACTGGTTAGCAAGGGACGTTAAAGATTCCACGCACTCCTCGCAAAGAACAGGGAACGTAGCTCCCGATGTCATGGTCTGGCCTTGTTATTGTTTAGATAGCTATACGCTGAACTAGAACAGCCTGTCTAAATATCGCAACTACATACATACATACATACATACAACTGTCCGAAGCGCGGGGACGTACCACTGATGGGCAGTTGGAACTGAAGCTCTCTCTGCAAAATTTCGAAATAACTGAAACTTCAATGATAACAGTGATACGACCGTCAAAATTATTAAATATTCTTTAATAACTTAAACATCCCATTTAGCTAACCTATAGATGTTGTGAATTTCAAGGTATAAAATTCTAATACTTTTAAAATCCGAGAGCCATGATAAAATTATTGACTCGTAAACTATGATGATAATTGCTTATAATTTTCTTTTTTTATGAACTAAATAACCATCCGGAGTTTATAAACTTACAAAATCGTGACGTAAATTAAGCAGTATTCAACGAACGATATTTCAACATTATAATTGTTCAAACACTATCATTGTAGCTTATTTAATGAAAGTTAGATTATTGTCATTCCTTCTTCAGAGGCGAACAATTCACATCTTTGTGGTACAGTTACAGCTGTTTATGTAGACGTAGAACTCCAGTGATATCTTTTGCAGCCATTCACCAACCTAAGCAATAACTTCGCGCAAGACCGTAGGAGACTAGATCTAATATTAAAAGAAATTAGCCTATAAGATCGATCACCTTGAGCTGTGTGAAAAAGAATGTTACCGTCAAACTCTGGGTCGCTAACAGAGGAGTCAGCAATTCTTACTGATGCACTTTAAGGTTTAGGGTGAAACTGAATAACCATCATCGACAGGGAAAGTTTGGTTAGGTTCAGAAGTTTACCAAACATCGACAGTTGTGGCTCCAGTAAAGGTACTAACATTTTATTAAATTTATTAAATTTAAAAAATCTAAATTTAAAATAAATAACGTAAAATTTAGGTTTATAAATTGATACTTTTAAACGATAAAAAACGCTCTTGAATTTAACGATTATTATAAGTTACGAAGTCGTGGTTAATCCTGGTTAAACGTGAAACAGTTACTAAGACAATTAATTGCAAACAGTTCCCATGCAGAAAGTGGCATTCATCTGAATTATCGCGTGTGAACTTGTGAAGGTCTGCAAGAGCGCATATCGTTTACACCTTTTTGCTAACTTTGGTTCTGTTTACTTCCTTTAAAAGGGTCTTCTGGATTTACAGGAATGAAGCGGGTATGTTTATCGTTTAATTCTTATCTATAGATAACAACTATTCACCTTAGTGTCGGGGACTAGTGGTAGATATTCACTGAGCCGCGAAGCGACAAGGTAAATTTATTGCTGTAAATTATTGATTTTCTTGACCTGGGGGGAGTCCTATGTACGCAGGGAATATCCTGCCGATGTTGCGCAGGAGTTTTACGTAGTATTTTTTTTATACAACGTGTGTGACAGAGAGTGAAAATTTTACGTGTTGGTAGACGAATTGAAAATATTGCTCTTTTTGTAGGAAAAAGTAAGCGTTAAATCAGATGACGAGAGCGAACCCAGATCTCCATCAGAAGCGTATTCCTCGGACGATGACAAGGTAGAGAACTTATCCTTGAATTTTTGCTTTCCGCTCTGAACTCTCCCATCTTGAACCCTCCTTGTTTCTTCTTGAATGGATGTAAGTTGTCCTTTCAATGTTTATCTGCCTTGGGACTAATATTTTGTGTTGTCCTTCACGATGAAGGTAGTTCAGAACTTAGCAAAGTGTGATGACGTTGCTCCTATAAAACTGACCTTTCACGGCGTTCTTGGTGACCCTGTGACGAAAAAGCTTGTCGATTGTGGCTGAAATTTGGCAAAACTCCGCGTAAAATATTTGGTAACCGAGGTATCGCATTCAGTTTTAACTTTTGTTTGTATGACAAATTGATTATGTTTTTGCTTTCTTTTTGTTAAGAAACGTCTCCGTTCGCATTCGTCCGTCAGTGACAAGGAAGAAAGCTTAGACGAATGCGAAGAACCAGTGGAGGAAAAGCGACAGGAGTCTGATTACAGGATTTCAACTCCAATAAATGAAAGTAGTGAGGATGAAGCAGAGGTGAGGATAACTTTGGAAAAAAAGCTTCTAGTCGCTGTACTTGTAGGGTTTTAGACAATTTTCAGCAGCACGGCTTATTTGTTAGCAAAGAAGCCTTCGGCCTCGTGCTTTCATCTGTTTCTCGGTAACTGGGTACCTCGATGAAACAATCGCACTCGTTTTTCATATGTTACATCTGAAATATTACTCTTCATTGCTAAACATCTCGCGGGTTTATACTAGAGGGATTATGTAATAATAATAATAATAATAATGATAATAATAATAATTTATTTCTACAGGGCATTTCCCTAACGCACAAATGCGCTTTACAGTGTCAAATTATCATAACCTATAATTAAATAAAAATTTTAAGTCTAAAAATATACTTGTCGAAAAAGATAGGTCTTAAGCTTAGCTTTAAAAATAGAGACAGATGCGCTGCTTTTAATTTCCAATGGAATTGATTCATGTAAAATAATTGTGGCGTACAGCCTGGAGAGATTACCATTCTCGAATCCCCAATTTGTTCCATAGGCTTAGTATTCACACATTCATCATTTTCAAGTGGTGAGAGTTCGTTGAGTTTATAACAAATAATCGTAACAGAATTATTCAAATATAGTTACAACGCAAACTGCTTATTATCAACTGTCTCTTTGTAGGAAAAGTTCCCTAATAGCGAGGAAACTGTAGCACAGCCAAGAACATACTCAGTTAAAGACTCTCAAGGGGAAGTGTTGGGAACGGCAACTACTGAAGGAGTCGGCTTTGTATCTCAGATTAAGAACAATCAACAAAGTGAGGCAGAGGTTGCCAAAATATCGCGCGAAAGCGTTACCGCGTCAAGCGTCATAAGGCAACGCCCCAGTAGCTTCTCCAGCTCGGATTCTGTCAAAGAGTCACGCAAAAGAAAAAGTGTGACTAGAAATGGGTCCTTTAACAGTAACGCCTCCTGCGAAGTGGGTAGCTTTGCGCACCCGTCCTCTGATAGCCCAAGCCAAATAAGGCGGTCCTCAAACGGTGTCCGGCTATTGGAAGCTCGGCGAAGCCTTGAAAAATCTTCGTCTGCTTTAGACTTACGTGACGTAGACGAAGACTCGGCGTCAGTGTTTAGCCATGGCGACATAGAGAATTTCAGGGAGTATTCAGCAATACAGACTACTGTGAGAAAAGTAAGCCGAGCGTTCAATGGCTCTTCTCCACCCGACAAAACCTCTCCAAGCGAGAACCAGATGCGTACCGCGCAGACACACTACATCGTGGAATCTCGCAATACCCCGGATAAAGACTCTTCTCTCTCGAGCTCAGACTCCACACAGCAAAACTTGGAAGAGCTACTTGCTTCCATCGACCGCGACTTGGATGAGACACGTCGCACAATTTCTTGCGCGCAACTGTTAGAATCTGCTCTTCTTATTAAGAATGACGGCAGATTAGAGACTACGTTCACGAACAGTCTTACGCGTAAAAGGCGTCCTCGGATTATCGACTTTACAACTGAAAAGATTGAGTCCCAGGTAGATGAATCTAGGAGTTCTTTTTCTGACGAGCGAAATGGAAGGAGTGAACAATCCGAACACGAAAACCGTCTGCGTGGTGATGCATACAAGAACACTTCAGTTTATTCCGAACATGAAAGAGAATTTAACTCTTCAGAAGGAAAAAATGGTAAAGAAAAGCAAGAGTTGTCAGTTTCTAACGAGATTGAACAATCACAGGCTTCTGCTCTTTCTACTGATTCAGAACCACAGGGAGTCCAAGTAGACCAACCTTCTCGAGCAGAGGATCAAAACCAACCGCAAAAACGCGTTCTTGAACCATACGCTGATAGTAACAGCGAAAAGAGCAAGCCGTCAACAACAAACGAAGAGGACGTTTACGGGGAAACAGCCCCACGTGTCATTACGCCCATTAAATCTAGCTTGCCGAGTGTTCATAAGATGGCGAGACAGTATTCTCGAAAAGTCGCCGAGGAACAGACAGTGGAGAATATACGCATGCGTGCGCGAAATAAAGTGCGCGACAAGATAGAGTCGGACACAGCGGTCAGTAATAAGCAAGACAATACAGACCATACTCCTAAGATAAAAATTGAAAAAGTCACTAAGGTTTCATTCACTAGTACTCCGATCGAAAGTTACAAGCTCGTAAGGCGTCGACGAAGGCGTTCGGGATCTTCTCGACATCGCTCGGACGATTTGCGGCGCCTGAGTTGGTCGGTTGAGAAAGTAAAACCAGAATCGGAGGAACCACGCAAGACGAGACCCAAGAGTGTGTTCGATATGGAGGCCTTGGAGGCTACACTGACAGAAAATATGGAACAGATCGAGGAGGGTCTGGAACCAATGTTAATCGAGGGATTGGAAAAGGATGATGTGGTTGTTAGAGGACTGGTGCAACACTTAGTTAATAAGTTTAACTCTCACAAATAGAAACGTTCTGATCAAAGAACCCCTTTGAGGTTGTTCGGTCCACGATTAAGTCTTTTGGTGTAAACTTAATTCGGTGATTTTGAGTCCATCTCCCAAATCATGGCCACGAACAAGAAGTTATTTTTTACGAAAATGCTCGAATGCTCTTGTTTTGTCAGTTCCATTGTTATTTGTTTTCTTGCTAATTTTGACGACAAGAGCGTGTGGGATTTGAGGAACACACTCAAGCAACAACAGTTAACATAACAACACGTTTGCGAAGAAGGAAGTTTATCAGGTTTAATGTTATGAGTGGGATACATGTTTATTGTTTTTTGCTAATTTTGACATTTTCCGAGAAAGTAATGACCTCTATTTGTCTCGTTAGTTAACTCTTTTTGTCATAAAGTAGGTTGTGTGCTCTGTCACGTTGTGAATATAATATGCAACGCTGGCGTTGCAAAGACTGTATCGATAGCTTTAAAGTATCGTCATGTTTATATTTAATTTCGCTGCGCCAACCTAGTGCCCAGGTTCGACTCTCTCAGAAAGAAACACGCATTAGGATGAGGGCTCAGGAACAAGGCTGGATTGAAAGTATAGTGCAGAAGTTTTTACCAGTGTGATCAGCGGATGTATATGTTATTGGAAGTTTACCTCACACGTAACTAGTTTGTATCATTAAACATTCCATACTTTCGACTTTTTTACACCGTTAATATGGCCGACGTGACTTCATGTCAACCTTAAAACAACCTATTGGTTAATTATGTTTTACTGTCACTTGCATTTGCCCGTGAAAAAAGATCTTGACGAGTACATTTTGTGAGTTGATATCAAACTAAATTTGTACTTACTTTGACAGGCTTACGCCTGATCGTACTTGAAAACTAAGTCTTTAGTATTGTTTTTTTCCTTGAGTTGTCATCATTCCTTACAGAAAATGAAACAGAGCGTGATGTGATGTATCCAGTGGGAACACTCCAAACTTTCCTCCCTTACAGTTAAAATTTCCCTCAAGATGCTTTCAGCGCAGAAAATGACGACTGAACTGCCAAAACTAATTTAGAGAGTGATCGTTCTTCAAAACGTGTTTTTCTTACTAGTTCATGGGAGATGCAAGTGACATAAAAACGCGAAGCCATACGGAAACATGCAAAATCGCACCTTGTAGCTGAACCGTAACTGCTGTTCATTTACTTGTATGTGCAAGAAGATTCTGCATTTTTGCTATTTGTCCAGATCTTTCTTTTTCTTATTGATACTCAAACAAATATAGATTTCTTTTCTGCCATTTGTTGAGCAACGAAAGAATTATCAGTAATTTACATATCTTTGCACAATCGATGTGTATATTAAGAAGTGCTGTCAAATTTCTATGCCACGTTGGTTTTTAGGAAAACACTTGAGTAGTATCTATACCCTTGCTGTATAGCTATTAACAGTTATTTATTAGTTAAAATTTCCTAGTGGTAGTTGAATGACGTTTGTCAGAAACAGTGTTGATTCTGCTGTAATCACATGAAGGAACTGTGTCCTATCGCTCTAATCTATCGCCTTCTGAGAAAAACAACAATTTTTGTAAAAAGTTCTTCTAATGATTTGATCATCTTCTTTTTCCACGAAATATTATTTGTAAATTGCTCGGCTGGTGACTTTTTGTATTAAAGTCAATTAAGGATTGTCTTTACGTTAGTTGTTACATTAATATCTCGTGCACTTTTAGTTTTCCTTGTTACCCGATTGTTACGTTAGTATCTTCTACACTTTTAGTTTTCCTTGTTACTCGATTGTCACGTTAGTATCTCGTGCACTTTTAGTTTTCCTTGTTACCTGAATGTTACGTAAGTATCCAGAGCACTTTTAGTTTTCCTTGCTACTCGATTGTTACGTTAGTCTCCTACGCACTTTAAGTTTTCCTTGATACCCGAATGTTACGTTAGTATCTCGCGCACTTTTAGTTTTTCTTGTTACTCGATTGTTACGTTAGTATCTCGTACACTTTTAGTTTTCCTTGTTACTCGATTGTTACGTTAGTATCTCGCACACTTCTAGTTTTCCTTGTTACTCGATTGCTATGTTAGTATCTCGCGCAATTTTCGTTTTCCTCGTTACCCGATTGTTACGTTTGTATCTCGCGCTTTTTTAGTTATTCTTTTCACTCGATTGTTACGTTAGTATCTCGCGCACTTTTAGTTTTTCTTGTTTCCCGATTGTTACGCTAGTATCTCGCGCACTTTTAGTTTTTCTTGTTACCCGATTGTTACGTTAGTATCTCACGCACTTTTAGTTTTCCTTGTTACCCGATTGTGCGTTAGTATCTCGCACACTTTTAGTTTTCCTTGTTACTAAATTTTTACGTAAGTATCTCGTACACTTTTAGTTTTTCTTGTTACCCGATTGTTACATTAGTATCTCGCGCACTTTTAGTTTTCCTTGTTACCCGATTGTTACGTTAGTATCTCGTATACTTTTAGATTTCCTTGTTACCCGATTGTTACGTTAGTATCTCGCGCACTTTTAGTTTTTCTTGTTACCCGATTGTTACGTTAGTATCTCGTACACTTTTAGTTTTCCTTGTTACTCGATTGTTACGTTAGTATCTGGTGCACTTTTAGTTTCTCTTGTTACCCGAATGTTACGTTAGTATCTCGTGCACTTTTAGTTTTCCTTGTTACCTGAATGTTACGTTTGTATCTCGTACACCTTTAGTTTTCCTTTTTACCCGATTGTTACGTTAGTATCTCGTACACTTTCAGTTTTCCTTGTTACCCGATTGTTACGTTAGTATCTCGTACACTTTCAGTTTTCCTTGTTACCTGAATGTTACGTTAGTGTCTAGAACACTTTTAGTTTTTCTTGTTACTAAAATTTTACGTTAGTATCTCGTACACTTTTAGTTTTCCTAGTTAACCGATTGTTACGTTAGTATCTCGCGCAATTTTAGTTTTCCTTGTTACCCAAATGTTACGTTAGTATCTAAACACTTTTAGTTTTCCTTGTTGCCCGATTGTAACGTTAGTATCTCGTGCACTTTTAGTTTTTCTTGTCACTCGATTGTTATGTGAGTATCTCGCGCAATTTTAGATTTCCTTGTTACCTGAATGTTACGTTAGTATCTAGAACACTTTCAGTTTTTCTTGTTACTAAAATTTTACGTTAGTATCTCGTACACTTTTAGTTTTCCTAGTTAACCGATTGTTACGTTAGTATCTCGCGCAATTTTAGTTTTCCTTGTTACCCGCATGTTACGTTAGTATCTAAACACTTTTAGTTTTCCTTGTTGCCCGATTGTAATGTTAGTATCTGGTGCACTTTTAGTTTTTCTTGTCACTCTATTGTTATGTGAGTATCTCGCGCAATTTTCGTTTTCCTCGTTACCCGATTGTTACGTTTGTATCTCGCGCTTTTTTAGTTATTCTTTTCACTCGATTGTTACGTTAGTATCTCGCGCACTTTAAGTTTTTCTTGTTTCCCGATTGTTACGTTAGTATTACGCGCACTTTTAGTCTTTCTTGTTACCCGATTGTTACGTTAGTATCTCACGCACTTTTAGTTTTCCTTGTTACCCGATTGTTACGTTAGTATCTCGCACACTTTTAGTTTTCCTTGTTACTAAATTTTTACGTTAGTATCAAGTACACTTTTAGTTTTTCTTGTTACCCGATTGTTACATTAGTATCTCGCGCACTTTTAGTTTTCCTTGTTACCCGATTGTTACGTTAGTATCTCGTATACTTTTAGTTTTCCTTGTTACCCGATTGTTACGTTAGTATCTCGTATACTTTTAGTTTCCATGTTACCCGATTGTTACGTTAGTATCTCGCGCACTTTTAGTTTTTCTTGTTTCTCGATTGTTACGTTAGTATCTCGCGCACTTTTAGTTTTCCTTGTTACCCGACTGTTACGTTAGTATCTCGTACACTTTTAGTTTTCCTTGTTACCCGATTGTTACGTTAGTATCTCGTACACTTTTAGTTTTCCTTGTTATCCGATTTTTACGTTAGTATCTCGTACACTTTTAGTTTTCCTTGTTACCCGATTGTTACGTCAGTATCTTGTACACTTTTAGTTTTCTTTGTTACCCGATTGTTACGTTAGTATCTCGTACACTTTTAGTTTTCCTTGTTACCCGATTGTTACGTTAGTATCTTGTACACTTTTAGTTTTCCTTGTTATCCGATTTTTACGTTAGTATCTCGTACACTTTTAGTTTTCCTTGTTACCCGATTGTTACGTCAGTATCTTGTACACTTTTAGTTTTCTTTGTTACCCGATTGTTACGTTAGTATCTCGTACACTTTTAGTTTTTCTTGTTACCTGATTGTTACGTTAGTATCTAGAACACTTTAAGTTTTCCTTGTTACCCGATTGTTTCGTATGTATCTCGAACACTTTTAGTTTTCCTTGTTACCCGATTGTTACGTTAGTATCTCGTACACTTTCAGTTTTCCTGGTTACCTGAATGTTATGTTAGTATCTAGAACACTTTTACGTATTTCTGCCTGACCCCCCATATTAACAGAAAGGACACAAGGAAAGGACAGTTACTTCAGGTGATTTAAATTAAATAGTTTATTCTTTTCCTTACAAAAGGGTTTGTTTCTTTGCAGGTGGACGCTTTTATGACGAGAAAGTTTGACACTATCTCATTTGTAAGTGACTAGCAACGATTGAGTGAAAGTGCTTGTCTCCTCGCTCCCCCCCACACACAGAAAAACAAAACAAAACAAAGCAAAAAAAACATTGGGAGAATTAAGATGGTAAATTGGATGAAAGTAAAGCAGTTTTAAAGAAGAGAAGAACTGTCCTCTCACTCTTGAAAACGTAGATTTCAGATCTTTGCGTATGTAAATAGCGGCATCACATCTGATTTCGGCAAAACTTAGAGTAAGTTTCCCAATTTGGTATATCAAGAAAAATCGAAGTATTACCAAACGCGCGCAAAGTATGCTGTTTGACTGACAAGGTTCAAACGGAAGCGAGGCAATATGTCCACCCAGCCGTTACAATTACTGCATCTTGCATTCTGTCTGATTGCCTGTCGATTTACTTGCCGTTTCTCCCAAAGCCTGCCGTCTCCGACTCTTATCCTGTTGTGTTGAGGCACCTAAAAAACCACAAAAAAGATAGGTGAATGTCCGGTAGACCATGTTTGATATGCTTGGAAGCGAGTCAGGAGACTGGGTCTAATGCACGAGGGCGAGGCTCGTTGTAAAATAAGAGCAAAACAAGCAAACAACCTAAACGACGTTAAGTTCTACAAATACACTGAGAGATTATTAAAATCCCAAAGATGAGTAAATCCACAGTCGTTGTTCTTTCTAATTTATGATTCCATAACTTTACATGATCTGTACATTTCTTTGTGTTTCGGACAACCAACAATCGAGAGGTTGATTTAAAAATATCGTGTAAACGTTTATTTAGTGACATTTTTTCCCTTCTCCTTATTTTGATTAATATCCAAGTCATTTAACATTAATTTCTATGACCCATCTACTCAATTTTTAGGACTTTCTATAATTGAGAAGTGATATGATGAAATTCCATGATTTCCAGAGTTTGCCACGACCTGTACGAACTCTTGATCGTGGAACGCTTATTTTGTCTCAAGAAAATGAGCTTTGCTGTCGGAAAACTGACCGCGAACAAACGTCTGTGCAAATTTTTGCCACAAATGTGGTCTATTTATGATATTTTTCTCACTTGGCATCTTTTGATTGTTGTGTCTTGGCAACTGACTCCTCCCAGGTTTAGGGATCTTTGGCCTTGGACCCTGCGGTATGTTGACAGACTTTGTCTTCCGTGGCGACAGGGGCATCTCCGGAGGGAAGAACTGTCCCCTTGGGGGAACACAAGTGGACACATGACTTTCTGCCTGGAAAAATAGAGAGAAAAAGAGCAAATCAATATGTTGTTCATTTTTTTACAAGAATCGGATCACATTCTTAACGTTTTTTTATCTTTATATCAGAACCAGAGCTTACTAATTGACTTTTTTTAGTGTTGCCGAAAATCAAGCGATAGCCCAGTCGCTACCTCTCTTTGTTCGTTTATAGGATGTTCATTCCTTGGTACTACACCACTTTATACTTGCTGCACGACTTGCTGCTTCGACAAATCTTACTCACCCCGTCTTTCGTGAATGTAGGCTGAACAGCTTTCATGGCTGCACTGCGGGTTTTCACCGCTGTGGAGGTACTCTGGCGGTCTGCCTCATTGCCGCTGGATACATGTCGTCTCTTGGCGATTCTGACATCTGACGCTATAGTGAAAGAGAACATCAAGAAAATTGTAAAGATAAGCAATGCTTCCCTAAAAAGGACATTCCTTCGCAGTATGTATGATAATACATCTCACGTCTCTTCTTTGACAAGTTCTGTCGTCCAAATAAATGTGCCAGTCTTTAAACTAGGAGACTATTCTAGAACAAAATATTTTAGTATATATAGTAACAAATTATGGAGGGTTAAGAAAAATTTTTTTCATAATTATTTAATTAACCAGTGGTGCTAAGAAAGTTCCCTTGGCTAAATAAATGCTTCTTACGAACAACAAAAGGCGATGTCTATGAGGCGAAAGAAAAGAGTAAAAAACCAAACTAAAGTTGACGATGACCGCATCTTGTAAGACATGGAATAAGGTATGTTTAGCATCACAAATTGGTTTGATGTTATTGGGAGGATGGAATACTCATTGACGGTCCCAATAAAAAAAAACTATGAATGATTGACTAAATTAGTGCGATTTTGCAGGCGCTTACGATTATCTGCGCGTGTATAGTTTTGAGTCCTGCCATTTAAGTAGGTTGGTAAAAAAACTAGACACCAATTTTTTATGGCCTATAGGCTATACAGGATGTTGCAATTATACCGAAAATGGCCACTCTCCAAACACAAAGAGCAGCAAAGCAAAACCAATACATTGCTGGAATACTTGTGACACTCAGCCAGAAAATTTCTCTTGTGGACATGCATTTACATTGTTCAGTATTAAAACAGCACACACCTTGCTGGCCTGCCCTTTTCTTGGTGTCGACAGAACCATTTGGTTTATAAATTCCTCTTTTATTCGCCTCAACGTGCACATCCGTAACTCTTTCTTCGAGTGGCAAACTTTCCTTCGTGGATATGGTCTGCCGCTGTGTTCTGCTTGTTGATGCTGAGGACGTTTCCCGCGTGGCAGCCGCCTGTGTAGTGACGGTTGTAGGGGACTTGATTTCTAGGTTGGATAAGGATTTAGCGAGTGGCGAGAGAAGAATATCTCCTTTTACGAAACTCACTCCAGAGGGCTTGGATGAACTTGATCCATCTGAACTTTTTCCAGCACCAGCATTGTCTGTGCAAGGTGATGCAGCGTTCTTGTCCCAGCTGAGTTTTTCTAGCTTGTTTGCAAGTTTTAGATTGGTGGCGAAAGCTTTCCTCTGGTTTGCAATGGTTTTCCATTTTTTAACTTCGCTTTCTGTTTGGTTAAGCTGTTCTTTAACCTGCTTTAGCTCTTTACACTTTTCCTCGAAATTCTTTTCCGTCTTATCGAGTTTGTTTTTCAGATCTTTACACGAAAACGTCAGTTCGACTAGATTAGTTTTCTTATCTTTGATGGATTCTTCATTCTCTTTAACAGCAAGCTGCAGTAATCTCTTCACCTCAGCCAGCTCCTGGTTTTTCTCCTTGACACAATTCTGCTCTTTTTCAAGAATTCCTCTCATTTCCTCGACAATGTTTGACAATTCCTTCTTTTCTTTCTCTTCTTTTCCTAGCTTTACCTCAAGTTCGCGGACTTTCTTCAAAGATATTTCTGTATAAAATTTTTCTTGCATCATCGAGGCATCTTTCTCTTGTTCAAGACGACCTTTTTCTTCTCTGAGGTTCTCTAACTGTTCCTTCATATAGTCACATTGTTGCTGCAGCTCTGTCACAACCTGAGCTGATTTACTGAGCTCCTCCCCTAAAGAGGCCACCGTCATTGATAACTCATTTCTCTCGTCAACCAGGCCTAAAACTAGAGATTCCTTTGTTTGCAATTTTTCCTCAAGTTTAGTTGATTCAGAGCGCAGAAAGTCAACTCTATGCGATAAAGCTTCTTCTCTACCTTCCGTCTCGAGTTTCTTTTCTTCGCGAATCCGTCCTAAATCCTTCCGCAGTGAGGAGTTTACATCTTCGAGTTCTTTCATCCTTGATTCAAGCCCGTTGCATTTCTCTTTCAAGTGACTTACATTTAGGCGTTCTTCGTTCAAATCGGAGATGTACTGTTGAATTTTCCCGTTACTATAAATTCCGGAATTCCACAGCTTCTTTTCTTCTTCAAATTCTCTGTCCCTTTCCTCGGCTGCCTCGAGGAGTACATTCTAAAAAGACAGAACGACAGTTCTCTGGTCTTGTGATCAAAATAAACTTGTCAGTTTGCATTAATTCAAAGAATAGAATACGGTAATGGTTCTAAGGCTTCCCTAACAGGAATCTTTTCAACCCAAATAAAAAGACCCGCACTCTTGAATAAGATCGATGCGATCAACAAAAGTATCAAATGGTGGTAGGGGTGTAAGAATTTAATTTTCTTCGACTTTTATCAGTAATTTTTCTTAATTATATTTTCTGACATGTCTGAAACATATTTCTTTCTTCACCCTGAGTAAGCAAATGGGTTCCTACCTTTACAAGTGGTGATTACCGAATATACGTAAAGGAAACAGAAGAGAGTCCCTAAAATGTTTAAATTTTGTTACGGCGATGGTAATCAGAGAAGTAAGCAGGCAATCAACGTGAACAACCAGAAAAATTCAATTACCTTTTCTTGTTGTAAACTTTTAAGATTGTGTCGCAACTGATTTAGTAAGGATTCCATCTCTTGTAGTTCTTTGTCTTTACAAGTCAGTTTGTACTCTAGAATACCGACCTCGTTGTTAAACGTCTGTTCTTGTTGCAAGGCAAACTCTCTGGCTGCCTCAACAATCTTTTGTCTCTCTCTTTCAAGCCATTTGTCTGTATCCTGTCTTTCTGCTCGAAGAACTGCCAGCTAAATGAAAGATAAAGACATGATGGACTTTACTCTCGTGCTATTTAATTCTTACCATAAAATCTAACACCACAGACAATTGATGCACTGAAGCCGATATCTATTTCATATTTCCTAAGGCTGTGGATTTTTCTGCATGTAGGGCACCTGACATGAGATATTGATTAGTCTGTAACTAAGTAAATTTTGGCAAAAAAACATGTAACTTCCAAAAGGTGAAACCTAAGCAATAACAATAAAGAAAAATATCCAAGTAGCTAATCAGAACTGAAAGAACGGTCTGAAACGCAACCTCCTTCTCAGGGTCGTCTCCCTGCTCCCTCGAAAAAGGAAGGAAGAGAGAGGAGCCTGGGAAGGAGGTTGTCTACTATGCAGAAAAACCATATTGCCTAGTTCGATAAAACAGATACCTACCTCTTTCTCTGCTTCATTCAAAGCATCCTTCATGTTTTCCACTAGTTCACAATGTGTAGTTAGTTCATGCAGTCTACCCCCCAGAGTTTCCTTCTCTTGCTCTGAAGTGTGTGGAGGGTCACAATAATTATACAAAATTTAGTCAACCATTTGTAATACACTCAAGTACAGTAACCCAACAGGTACCAGAAGATAAAAACAATAAACAGCCTTCATTTTTACATTTTCCACTGCTTGAATAAATACATCATTTAAATCAGATTTTAAAGAAAATTTTATCAGTTCAGAACATAAGATTTGCTCCATGGACAAACCACAAAATATAATCCTGCAAAATCATCATAGTATGCCATATATCATAATGTACAACATGTAAATATTGGTGGCTTGTCACACTTACAGCACCACTCACATGTATTGCAGCACCTGCTTCCATACCAAGTGCATGTTATACCATGAAATTACCTGCACTTGAAACACATGTGCTGTTACAGTATGCTTCAATATCACTGTATTACTTACCTAAGGCTTCTATGTTAGTATTTGCTTCATTTGGCTGAGACTTGATTTTGTATATCTCTGACAGTTTTGTGCTCATCTCTTTAATGTCATGTTCCTTTTTATGGAGGCATTCAGACATTTCACTCATTTCTCTCAGCTTATCCTTCATTTCTGAGTCCTTTGCTTCTAGTTTCTCAGTTGCCAAAGCTAGCTCACTGGTTTTATATTTTAACTCTTGTTGTACAGTAATGTCCTTAATTTCTGAAGTAGAGGGCATAGATACCTGAAAATTTTATAGAAGACAAAAATGAGATGTAGATTTAGCTGTAAGCACACACTATGAATACATACATGCATTTTGAAGTGATTTTATCCCTTTGGCAAAAACAAATTCCACACGCAAGATGCTTTTCAACAGGTACTGTTACAGTAGCTTATGTATGATATTTCTGGCAAACTGCATCATTCTACAGTGAGCAACTTTTTCCAGCCATTTTCAGACTAAATGAAAACATTTGCATTTAATATGAACAAGTTCGATTGATTCAAGGAGGATGGTAAAAGTAAACAAATTATTTTTTCCTACCATGGGTTTTTATCATATCCAGGGCATGCTTAAATTCTACTGTTCAAAGTCTAAGTGTATCAGATTTGACATGGTTTGATGCTACTCTGGTTTACAGATTTAATTAATGTAACCAAAGAAGTTACAATTCATAGACCCAACATTTCGACACCCCTGTCTTGTGCCTTCATCATCCACCCCTGATGAACACACTAGATAGGAGTGTTGAAACATTGGGTCTATGAATTGTAACTTCTTTGGCTACATTCATTAAATCTGTAAACCAGAGTAGCATCAAACCATGTCTGATTGTCCACCTGGTTGCCATATTAACTTTAATATATTGTATCAGATTTGTATAGTTATAGTATCTTTACATTGTTAAATATTGGAGCAATCAGGATTTTTAAAATAAGGTGGCAACTAGTGCATTTCACTGAATGCCTGCGGTGCAATTTGCAGAATGATAGCAAAACATTACAAGCATACCAAGTAGTGCTTACTCTTTATCACAAACCAGCTTCTGCAAACCTTAACAACAACCCTGAAGCATTCACTGAAATAATGGCTGGATACCTCAGCCTGAAACATCTTGACCTTTCCAACATTGCTTAGCACAATGAAAATACTTTATAAGAAAAAGCAACTCTAGCTCTTGTATGTAACAGGCACTCTTGGGATGATTGAAATTTCTTATTAAAATATAAGAGAAAATGGAGGAGAGAAAAGTCATCAGAAATCCCCTAGTATATAAGTATATAGTTTTTAGAATATCTATTTACCATATCTATTATTCATTTGTGATATTTAGACAGGCTGACCCAGTTCAGTTTTAAAACTGGTTTAACTATTGTAGGGGTCTGTACAAACAGTAACAAGGCCAGACTAAAATCATGTACATGAACTGCTGATTAATTGATCTTCACAGCAGTGATTTTCACTACTGCTTCAAGTAGTGTTCATCATGAAGCAAACATCACTCTTACATTCATTTCTTTATTTGCATTTCGTTAAAATGATATACAGTCATTCATTCATCATTTCACTGGTTTATTACGAACAAACATAATGACCTGCTCCCCATTGGCTTGTTAGCTCAGTAAACTAAAGCACTGCACTGGTATCACAGAGGTCATGAGTTCAACTCTGGTACAGGCCTAAATTTTTTTCAGACGTTATTTTTATCACTGGTTAAGTAGTGTTCATTACTCCAAAGATCACTCTTGCATTCGAGTGAAGTATGTGCTATAAACCTATAATTGTATTTTCACCATACCTTGTTACTGACTTTCAAAGAATTGGCATTTAGTTCAAGCAGTTCTTTTCCAATCTTCTGGCACTGTTCTCTCTCCATTTGAAGGTTTGCTTCTATTTCCTTTAGCTTTTTTTCCTGATTAAATTCCCACTCCATTTCAGACTCAAAACCAGATGAGCTCTTCTGCTCTCTTGAATCTGGTTCTTCTCTCAGTCTTTTCAGTTGACTTTCTAATGCTTCAACTCTTTCTTTGTGATCTTAAAAGAAAACCAGTATCAATTAAATAGTTACTTTAACAACTGCAGGTCAGGTCTTGGGTAACAATACTATATAACCCTGCTACTTTGAACTGCCAAGAAAAGCAAACAAGACAGTGTAAGGTACCCCTCAGTTCAAGCAAGCTCATCATAAATGAATGAAAAAAAAACACACACGCATTTCAGGAGAAATGCTCTAATGTTCAAGTGCAATGTGTCTAAGTCTAAGAGTTCCTAACATGAAAAAAAGAAAAAAAGCCTAACTTTGATAAGGATTAACCAAAATTGTCCATCATTCTTTCCTAGACTCCTCCTTTTTACTTGTAAAAAGTGACCAGATGATGGGGTAAACTAGCTTTATAAAGCCAACTAATTTTTATTTGCCAAGCTCTGGGCTAAAACAACATCTGAACACTGACTTTCCCTTTGTGATTGCCTTAAAATGTGACTGCCAGAACAAGTATGTTTCTCAACTAGGAAGTATAAATGACTAACAGTACATTATCCAGCCTGGATCATCCTGGATAGCAACAGAAAGTCACACAAATATACAAACACTTCTTAATAACAACAAGTACAGTGTACCTTAAAGGGCATTTAAAATAATACTACCCGAAACCTCTACTACATGTACAGGTATGTTAACAGTTTTAAGAATGAAGTTATGTTTCAAAATCTATCATCATTATAATTATAGGCTTAATCATCAGGCTGGGCTCTAAGACAAACAATCAGTAAGAGTCTGAAGATGATTGCCTTGTAGAGGGATGTCCATTGAGATCAAATTCAAACAAGGAAATATATATTTTCTCTCTTTTGTTAAAGAATCTGTCCCTTGAATTTCGCTACAAATAGTTTAGAAGCATTGGGAAACACTTAACTCAGCAAAATTGATCTTTTCCTCTCTGAAATAGACCTGATTTAACAACGTCTTGAAATTAACTTTAAGAAAAGTTAAAATCAGTGTACGAGACATAAGTTAAATTTGTTGTATAAGTAATTTTTAGAGGAAAAGTTTGGAATAAGGACTGCAACATTTTAAATTATTACACTGTACATGCCCTGCAAAGCAGATCTTACCGGCGAGTTGTCTCTGCAGTTGGTTATTTGCATCGTTTGATTCGGTCAAATCCGCCGTCTGTTTTTCAACTTTTTCCACAAACTGGTTATGATCGTGCTGTAAATTATCCAAAACATTTGTCAATCGAAGTTCCAGACAACGAATCTGGGCTTCCTTTGCATTCAAATCGTGAAAAGTCTCTTCTCGATTTTGCCCTAACTCTTGAGTTGATTTAGCCAGGAAATTATTTTCTTTTTTCAGAAAGGAAGAGTTTGCGTTCTCGTCATCTGTTAGCCTCTTCTGTTTGTCCAAAGCAGCTTGTAAACTATCCATTTGAAACTGCTTTTGTTTGCAGTCCTTCTGGAACGTTTGACATCTTTGTTCGAGCTCGTACACATTTTTAGTAGCATTGACAGATAGTTCTTGCTTCCCCTCTTCTTCCAACCAAATCATTGCAGAAGGAATGCTCAAAGATCTACAAAAAACTTCCGAAAATCACTACATCGATTGAGAAAATCCCACCGTAACTCGATTGCCCAGTATTATTCTTCGATCAGTCGATGACCCTGCGAGAGAATCTAACAGTTGAGATAATTTAAATCAGAGCCATTCTCGACTGTGATTGGTCGATGTCATGTAAATCTTAGTCAAGGAACAGACCGAAAATATCGAATTTCATTCAAACTTCGCCGCACAAAAGGCGAAACTGAACCCTCTCTCAAGTCATTCAACCGTGCGCTTTGATGGGAATCCATCGTTAAACCCTTGAAATTTTCTGTTCTCAGACATAAAAACGGCAATGCTCAACATTCCGAATAAAATAGCCTTTTTGATGTTAAATAAGAATATTCGTAGAGCAATTTTAGTGCGATGATATGAAGCTTTACAACATGCCCATACACTTTAACTGAATTCAAAATCTACAGCATCGTTTGTGTGAGTTGCCTGCAGCATGATTGTTGAGACAACTAGAGTGTAAACAATGCTCATCGGCTGCTTATGGTATCACCAAATTGTTTTGTGTTCCAGGATTTATCAATCATATTTGTCCGGTGGCGAGAGAAGCTGTCCCAGTAGGTTTGCCTCACTTTGAATTTTCTGCGTTTTGGCCAACTAACCAATCAACGATCAAGAATGGCCCCGATTTGAATATCAACTGAGATCAACTGTCATTCACTCACAGGAAATCTGACAACACTACTGGGCTTTCGAATTATGGCGGGATTTTCGTAATCGAAGTAGAGATTTTCAGTAATTTTTCGTAAAGCTTTGAGGCTTCCTTCGGCAATGAGTTGGGCAAAAGAAGAATGGAAGCAAGAATTATCAGCCAATGCTATCAAAAATGTGTACGAGCTTGAGCAAAAATGTGAAACATTCCAGAAGGACTGCAAACAAAGGCAGTTTCAGTTGGACAGTTTACAAGCTGCTTTGGCCAAACAGAAGAAGCTAACAGATGATGAAAAGGCGAACTCTTCCTCTCTAAAGAAAGAGAATCATTCCCTGACTGAATCTATTCAAGAGTTAGAGCGAAATCGAGAAAAGACTCTTCACGATTTGAATGCGAAGGAAGCACAGATTCGTTGCCTTGATGGTAAACTTGCTCGCTGTCAACAGATGCTCGATACGGAAAGTGCCAGTAAACTTCGACTGACAAATGTTTTGGATCATTTGCAGCACGATCATAACCAGCTTGTGGAAAAATATGAAAAACAGATGGCGGATTTGAACAAATCAAAAGAGGCAAATAACCAACTGCAGAGACAACTCGCCGGTAAGATTTTCAGTACAGGGCATGTGTAGTGTATTCATTTAAAATGTTGTACTCCTTACTCCAAAAAAATTTCCCTTAAAAATACATTCAAAATTAACTTATGTCTCATACACTCTCTTTTTTTGTTGTTTTGACGTTTCCAATCCACTGTCTGGTGTCTTTGATGAGGACAGTTTGATTTTTTTATATGGAGAGAAAGAAGAGTTTGAATAATACATGCTGATCATTTGAAGGGTCCATAAGTTTTGAAAAAAAGTAATTAGATTATAAGACAAGTCGTCAAATCAGGTTTACTGTTTTCCAAGTGCTTCTCAACTATTTGTGCTGAAATCCAAGGGACTGCCTATAACAATATAGAGGAAATGTATATTTACTTGTTTTGGTTTTTCTTTTATCATAATTGACATTTAGTAGAAATAAAAGGGGGAATCTGGAAAATTTTGAAAACAACTTTGATTTTTAAGGCTACTCATAAATTTAACCTTGATTTCAAGTCAACCTTGAAATCAACCTTGATTTCAAAAAGAGAGTTGTTACACATTTTCAAAACAACCTTGATTTCAAGACAACTTGAATTTTCACTGGTGAATGATATTCACAATGTCTCAATCGTGAGTTCTGAAGAGGGGTTGTGAATATTATTCTCTGGAACAATTCTCTTGTTGCACCATTGGGGTATTGATTGTTTGTGTGAAGATTTTCAAATATCAATGTTGTATCTTCTCACAAAGAAATTATTGTGTGCCTTGATTTGATCTTCTGTCATAACAGTGTTATCTAATCATTGTGAAAGAAGATTGGCATTGGCATAGGTGCCTGTTTTTTATGAAAAGCTTATTTGATAGGTGATAAGTTATTTCAAACTTGCAGGGACAAGTTTGAAAAAAGATTGTAAGAACTTTCAGGAAAAAATATGTCAATTATTAAAGTTAACCGATTATTCACGGGTGCATGCTTAGTTTTGATAAAATGTTTGTGAACAAAAATCACCTGTCTTTTTGTTTTTACAAAAGCCCATTTGAAGACATCAGAATTGACAACAAAGTTGTTCACCAATGAAAACTGGTCTGGTGCAACAGACAAATTCTGTCACATTAATTTGCATAAAAGCTTTTATTAGTTGTTGCAGACATGGTAAAATATGAACAAGAAACGTATCACAGAATTTTCGATTTATCTTCAAGCTTTTATGCGAAGGATTGTCACAAGATTCCAAATACCAGGGATTTTCCTAATGATGAAAAGATGAAAATGGTGGAAAAATTTCCAGAGCTTGTTCCAGCAGAAGTTGAAAGTCACAGATTTCTCTCATCAAATTGGACCCTTCAGTAAGTGAAGAAAGACAAATGGACTACTTTGGTGTTGATGATGAAACAAAAGAAGTATACACCAGAGGAGTGTGTTCAGTCCAGAAATATGCTGTCAAGTGCTATCAGAAGCATTTACAGAGACTTTTGTTGTATTCCTCCTTGCAAGGTGAATTGCTTTCGCTCTTGAAAGATTTCTATGGTTCATCATTTTCTGCTATATTGTGAAATAACCTCAACATTTCAAGATCGCATGCTTTTTTCTTGATGAAATTTTACAAAATTGTGAAGTAAACTGCCACTGAAATATTTTCAAAAAACTTTTCATGATGGAGAGAAAGAGGTTTGGAAAGAACTGTGAAATTGCTGAAAAAACAACAAATGAATGTGATTGAATCTAATTAAAGGTTATCAATGATATTTGCAATCTAAAGAGCTTTCTCTCTCATATTTTTTATCTTGTATTTAACATGTGGTCAGTGTGATGTGTAGGTGATTAAAAACTTCTTGTAAAAAATTTGCATGTCAAGAAATAAATAGTTAAAAACCATTTGATCTTCTCAAATTCAAATCTTACTTCATCATGTTTACAAGTGGTCCAAGTTTTTTTGCAATAATTTTCCCTGATCTGTTCTCTTATAACTTCAAAGTCAATCTCAGATGAGCTTTTTGCATTATTTCTCAACTGTTTTTTCAGGGAATAATACTGCTCAATCACACACAAAATTGAGTCAAATTCAATGTCATATATTGTTATTTTCAATTGCCTTTGAAAACAACCCACTGACTAACAGCTTCTTTGCCTCAGTGATTGAAATAGTTTTTTCATGTTTTTTAATTTTTTTTATTGAAAGTTTTGCTCCCAACACTAAGTGCTGGTGATGTAAATCCCAGAAAAGCAGCTAACGCCATGGGTGCCCCGCAATAATCCCAATTCCACTCAGAAACCACCATACTGCTTGTTGACAATACAGCCAGTGTTACTCCTGTCACAGGGTATGTTGTGTAGCAAACAGATCTAATTTTCTTTAATTTGCCAAGGATATGTCAGTTGAATTCCACTCAGAAACCACCATACTGCTTGTTGACAATACAGCCAGTGTTACTCCTGTCACAGGGTATGTTGTGTAGCAAACAGATCTAATTTTCTTTAATTTGCCAAGAATATGTCAGTTATGAGAAATCTCACTCTCAGGTTCCTTCTGACAATCACAAATCATCTTCAACCTGAAATCAGCCAGTATTGAATAAATCAGCAGTGCACTAAAGGCCTGGCCAATGGCTTACTGCTCAGCAGCCCGCCCCTTCAGGGTTTGGACCAGAATATTTCAGCAGACATTTTTAAATCATTAAATTATCTATAACTCAAACCTCATTGGCATAACACTGACAGAAGTTAATGATCTCCTTATTCTAGTCAGAAACTTTATATGGACATGATATCATTCCTTGTTGATGTTTTTCTAACATGGGGGTAGGCAAGGAATAATTTACCCTTTCAAACTGGCTCTCAGCAATGTCAAAGCAACCAAGAATGCTTGAGGGCTCCTCATTGAGTGGTTTCCATCCTTGTCCAAAAGATCACAATGGACAAGGTGAATGAAGTTAATTGGCCGATGAGATTTTTCTCTTGTAAATGTTGATCAAACCATGAGTGAAGAAAGATCTCTATTGAGTTTAACTTTCTTTTTCCGAGGATTAAGGATTACCTTTCCTACCCTTTGAATCATTCATTGTAACTTTAAATCCTTTACCTTCAGTTAATAATTTTTACAAGGGCTTTCACAAGGCCCTCAAGAGTGTATTTGCCTGAAGGAATTGTTTCAACACTTACATTGTTTTGTCTATTGGTGATAGATATTTCTCCTCTTCTCTTTAAATTGTACAATGAATTATAGAGAGAACAAGACAACAGTCTGATATAGTTTGATTTAATGAGAGGTTCTCAGAAGCAAACTGTGTAATTATTTGAATCTGCATTAATTGTCCAAACAACCATTTTGATTATAAAAGCAAGAAAATGTTTAACTCTTCAAGTTCCGGCCCTTTGGGGCTTGTGTAGCTAAAATCAGATGAAGTGAGTGAAATTGCAGATAAAGCAAAGACAAAAGCCTGGAATAATTTCAAAGCATGATATCCAAATGCAGACTTGAGTAAGTTCAGTGCACAAGTTTCGTTTGATTATAAAGGACAATCAACAGCTGCAGTTTACTTCAGTCGATCAGGTGAAATTCAAACAAGTGTCTCAAGAGCAGACAGAAGATATTGGGATGGTGACATGAACAAGACACTTTGAATTGGAGGTTTTCCTCTTGAACTCACTCTGAGGCTTTGGCCAGGCACCAAAATGGCTAACTTTATCAAGCAAGCATTAACCATGCAGGCTGGATAATTTACTTGTGGCCATTTATACAGCTGTACTTCTTAGTTTAGAAACATGCCTGTACTAGCAGTCATATTCTAATGCAATATCAGAGAGAAAAACAATTTTTAGAAATTGTTTTAACCCTGTAGTTAGCCCTACCCTTTAGTTTTTTAAAACTGTTTTCTGATTTGTCTGGTAGTTTAAACTATAAGGGGTCCTACATTAGTTCACATTATCGTAGTGATACAGTTTTACCTTCCTGCATGACATGAGTGCAATTTCACCACAAACTATTTTACTGTTGCTTATCTAATGGAAAGTATGGTAAAGAAACTGCTTGTCTTTATAGGTCATAAAGAAAGAGTAAGAGCATTAGAGAGTCAACTGAAAAGACTGGGCGAAGAACCACATGCAAGAGTGCAGAAAAGCTCATCTGGATCAGAATCTGAGTTGGAATGGCATTCTAATCAGGAAAACAAGATCAAGGAAATAGAAGCAAATCTTCAAATGGAGAGAGAACAGCGCCAGAAAATTGAAAAAGAACTACTTGAACTAAAATTCATTCCAGTAAAAGTTGACAGTGAGGTATGATGAAATACAATTATTAGGTTTATAAGTCAGAGTTATTTACCTTGCTGCTTCATGGCTCACTAAATATCCATGACTTGTCACCTCCACTTTGTATTGGCTTAACTTCTCTTGGAACTAAAGACAATGTATATTTACACTGACATGGTTTATTCTCACTAAAAATTGGTTGAAGCAGGGCCACTGGGACCTCTGCCTTTTTTAGGGAGGCTTTTGTACAAAAATGGAGTTCAAAGAAAGGGCTACTGCACCCCAAAAAGTATTAAAACTTATTAGTATAGTCCAGTTGGTATTAATAAAACCAAAGATGAGAAAAGCAATAGAGACATTTGGAGGTCATTAAGTTCAAAGTGAGTTTTCTACATCTGCAGCTTTTCATATTGATATTGTCAATTATGTGTTCAAGTACTTTAACAAAGAAATAAAGTACTTTGAAATACTCTTTTTTTTCATCAGGCACAATTTTAGGTGCCCCATGTGATACTCTGAAGCAATATTTTTTTTTCCAAATTGCAGAAATCCCACCAAAGCTGAGCTCTAGAATAAACCAGGGCTGTGTCAATGTAACTTTTTAATCATAGCCAGCGTGTTTCTCAGGGTAATCAGTGAATTGCACCAGTTGCTGGCTTACTTTGGGAAACTTGAATGTTAAAATATATGATAAGAATGCTCACAGCTAGATTGACTTACTTTTTACTGCTATAAATTTTTCAGGTATATTTGCCTTCTACTTCAGAAATTAAAGACTCCTCTGT